>NC_092097.1:62067223-62367223 GCF_045679555.1 Salvelinus alpinus
TTGAATGCTGCCGGTGCTTTCACTCTAGTGGTAGCATGAGACGGAGTCTACAACCCACACAAGTGGCTCAGGTAGTGCAGCTCATCCAGGATGGCACATCAATGCGAGCTGTGGCAAGAAGGTTTGCTGTGTCTGTCAGCGTAGTGTCCAGAGCATGGAGGCGCTACCAGGAGACAGGCCAGTACATCAGGAGACGTGGAGGAGGCCGTAGGAGGGCAACAACCCAGCAGCAGGACCGCTACCTCCGCCTTTGTGCAAGGAGGAGCACTGCCAGAGCCCTGCAAAATGACCTCCAGCAGGCCACAAATGTGCATGTGTCTGCTCAAACGGTCAGAAACAGACTCCATGAGGGTGGTATGAGGGCCCGACGTCCACAGGTGGGAGTTGTGCTTACAGCCCAACACCGTGCAGGACGTTTGGCATTTGCCAGAGAACACCAAGATTGGCAAATTCGCCACTGGTGCCCTGTGCTCTTCACAGATGAAAGCAGGTTCACACTGAGCACATGAGCACATGTGACAGACGTGACAGAGTCTGGAAACGCCATGGAGAACGTTCTGCTGCCTGCAACATCCTCCAGCATGACCGGTTTGGCGGTGGGTCAGTCATGGTGTGGGGTGGCATTTCTTTGTGGGGCCGCACAGCCCTCCATGTGCTCGCCAGAGGTAGCCTGACTGCCATTAGGTACCGAGATGAGATCCTCAGACCCCTTGTGAGACCATATGCTGACACATGCACATTTGTGGCCTGCTGGAGGTCTCCTGGGGGTTGTGGTTCGATGTGGGTGTTTCTTGGGTGTGTCTTTGCCGTTCAATCACACAACAAACAAGTGCATTAGTGAGTACAGTGAGGTAAGCTAAGCTAGCAACGCTATGGCGAGAACAAAGTTTTGAAGACTTCTCCCCTTCTGACTGAGTCTCCATGGTCAGCCGATGGTCAGCTGATTCAGTTCTATGTGTAGGCTAAATCCTGCGCTGACCTTGTGTTTAGCCAAGCTGACCGCAGCTAGCTAGCATAGCTGGGTTTGAATGCTGCAGCTAGCTAGCATAGCTGGGTTTGAATGCTGCAGCTAGCTAGCATAGCTGGGTTTGAATGCTGCAGCTAGCTAGCATAGCTGGGTTTGAATGCTGCAGCTGGCTAGCATAGCTGGGTTTGAATGCTGCAGCTAGCTAGCATAGCTGGGTTTGAATGCTGCAGCTAGCTAGCATAGCTGGGTTTGAATGCTGCAGCTAGCTAGCATAGCTGGGTTTGAATGCTGCAGCTAGCTAGCATAGCTGGGTTTGAATGCTGCAGCTAGCTAGCATAGCTGGGTTTGAATGCTGCAGCTAGCTAGCATAGCTGGGTTTGAATGCCGCAGCTAGCTAGCATAGCTGGCTGATATTTCTGTCAAATCAGTTATGACAAGAAATCCAAGAGCCGGTGTCTAGAATGTGTTTTATAAGACACTTGTTCTACAACGCCTTGCAACTTAGTTTCATCCCTTCAGGTAAAGTTACGGTGGAAACGATATCAACTACCGCGAGTTGAATGCCTGCAGTCTTCAGTCAGCTCGGCTGTCCTACAACACAACATTATATAACTGCCTGCAGATGTATGATCTTAATTTGAGACAGTTTACTACAGCAGGAGAATAATCCTGCACAACAGGAAATATGAACTATTATGTGAATTATAATTAATAGAAAATGTTTCATTTGGGCAAATCAAGTCTGACAATTTTTAAGTGGCAATTACAAACTTCGAATACACTACAAGTTTACATTTGCTGCTTTTGCAGAAAAAATCTCAGCGACAAAAGAGTGATCAAATTAAGATCCTACATCTGTAGTTTTGTCTCGTCTCCACTGTTATTATTTCCCAGGAGACAAATCCCAGAACTGATATCCCTACAGGGGCAGGATATATGTGGACATTGCACAAACATCGCCCAGCTTGAGTGTAGATACATGAACAACAAAAATTGATGTATGTGTTCGTGTTACAAAGACAAAAAAACATTTTCTGCTGTAAATATCACATAGATGTGCTTCTAAAGACAGCAGAGTGTATGAATTACACCATTGGGGATGAGGGGGGGAGGGGGGGGGGTTGGTCTCTGTATTGAGTGGACGCACTTACATTAAATTATATTATAGGCCTAATAATAAAGACGTCATTAAAACTGTAAAAAATTATTTGACCTTTTAATGTGGCATGAACACAATCATAAATTTATATTTCAAACAAATCTATTAAAAATGTAGGCATGTTCATCCCCTCTAAAAGAATTCCAGCATCCAAACTGCATGTATAGTCCTACTCAGCCATTTGATGAATGGAAATAAAAATGACCATGAACTTCCAACAGGCCTACCGGTAGCCTGTAAAACAATAGTGGCCTGTAAAACAATAGGAGCCTGTAAAACAACAGTAGCCTGTAAAACAATAGTGGCCTGTAAAACAATAGTGGCCTGTAAAACAATAGTGGCCTGTAAAACAATAGTAGCCTGTAAAACAACAGTAGCCTGTAAAACAATAGTGGCCTGTCAAACAATAGTGGCCTGTAAAACAACAGTAGGCTGTAAAACAACAGTAGCCTGTAAAACAACAGTAGCCTGTAAAACAACAGTAGCCTGTAAAACAGCAGAAGGCTGTAAAACAATAGTAGCCTGTAAAACAACAGTAGCCTGTAAAACAACAGTAGCCTGTAAAACAATAGTAGCCTGTAAAACAACAGTAGCCTGTAAAACAATAGTAGCCTGTAAAACAATAGTGGCCTGTAAAACAATAGTAGCCTGTAAAACAACAGTAGCCTGTAAAACAATAGTGGCCTGTAAAACAATAGTAGCCTGTAAAACAACAGTAGCCTGTAAAACAATAGTGGCCTGTCAAACAATAGTGGCCTGTAAAACAACAGTAGGCTGTAAAACAACAGTAGCCTGTAAAACAACAGTAGCCTGTAAAACAACAGTAGCCTGTAAAACAACAGAAGGCTGTAAAACAATAGTAGCCTGTAAAACAACAGTAGCCTGTAAAACAACAGTAGCCTGTAAAACAATAGTAGCCTGTAAAACAACAGTAGCCTGTAAAACAACAGTAGCCTGTAAAACAACGGTAGCCTGTAAAACAACAGTAGCCTGTAAAACAGTAGTGGCCTGTAAAACAACAGTAGCCTGTAAAACAACAGTAGCCTGTAAAACAGTAGTAGCCTGTAAAACAACAGTAGCCTGTAAAACAACAGTAGCCTGTAAAACAACAGTAGCCTGTAAAACAGTAGTGGCCTGTAAAACAACAGTAGCCTATAAAACAACGGTAGCCTGTAAAACAACAGTAGCCTGTAAAACAATAGTGGCCTGTAAAACAATAGTAGCCTGTAAAACAACAGTAGCCTGTAAAACAGTAGTGGCCTGTAAAACAACAGTAGCCTGTAAAACAACAGTAGCCTGTAAAACAACAGTAGCCTGTAAAACAATAGTGGCCTGTAAAACAATAGTGGCCTGTAAAACAGTAGTGGCCTGTAAAACAGTAGTGGCCTGTAAAACAGTAGTGACCTGTAAAACAACAGTAGCCTGTAAAACAACAGTAGCCTGTAAAACAACAGTAGCCTGTAAAACAACAGTAGCCTGTAAAACAATAGTAGGCTGTAAAACAATAGTAGCCTGTAAAACAACAGTAGCCTGTAAAACAACAGTAGCCTGTAAAACAATAGTAGCCTGTAAAACAACAGTAGCCTGTAAAAAAACAGTAGCCTGTAAAACAACAGTAGCCTGTAAAACAGTAGTGGCCTGTAAAACAACAGTAGCCTGTAAAACAACAGTAGCCTGTAAAACAGTAGTAGCCTGTAAAACAACAGTAGCCTGTAAAACAACAGTAGCCTGTAAAACAACAGTAGCCTGTAAAACAGTAGTGGCCTGTAAAACAACAGTAGCCTATAAAACAATAGTGGCCTGTAAAACAATAGTGGCCTGTAAAACAATAGTGGCCTGTAAAACAATAGTAGCCTGTAAAACAACAGTAGCCTGTAAAACAATAGTGGCCTGTCAAACAATAGTGGCCTGTAAAACAACAGTAGGCTGTAAAACAACAGTAGCCTGTAAAACAACAGTAGCCTGTAAAACAACAGTAGCCTGTAAAACAGCAGAAGGCTGTAAAACAATAGTAGCCTGTAAAACAACAGTAGCCTGTAAAACAACAGTAGCCTGTAAAACAATAGTAGCCTGTAAAACAACAGTAGCCTGTAAAACAATAGTAGCCTGTAAAACAATAGTGGCCTGTAAAACAATAGTAGCCTGTAAAACAACAGTAGCCTGTAAAACAATAGTGGCCTGTAAAACAATAGTAGCCTGTAAAACAACAGTAGCCTGTAAAACAATAGTGGCCTGTCAAACAATAGTGGCCTGTAAAACAACAGTAGGCTGTAAAACAACAGTAGCCTGTAAAACAACAGTAGCCTGTAAAACAACAGAAGGCTGTAAAACAATAGTAGCCTGTAAAACAACAGTAGCCTGTAAAACAAGAGTAGCCTGTAAAACAATAGTAGCCTGTAAAACAACAGTAGCCTGTAAAACAACAGTAGCCTATAAAACAACGGTAGCCTGTAAAACAACAGTAGCCTGTAAAACAGTAGTGGCCTGTAAAACAACAGTAGCCTGTAAAACAACAGTAGCCTGTAAAACAGTAGTAGCCTGTAAAACAACAGTAGCCTGTAAAACAACAGTAGCCTGTAAAACAACAGTAGCCTGTAAAACAGTAGTGGCCTGTAAAACAACAGTAGCCTATAAAACAACGGTAGCCTGTAAAACAACAGTAGCCTGTAAAACAATAGTGGCCTGTAAAACAATAGTAGCCTGTAAAACAACAGTAGCCTGTAAAACAGTAGTGGCCTGTAAAACAACAGTAGCCTGTAAAACAACAGTAGCCTGTAAAACAACAGTAGCCTGTAAAACAATAGTGGCCTGTAAAACAATAGTGGCCTGTAAAACAGTAGTGGCCTGTAAAACAGTAGTGACCTGTAAAACAACAGTAGCCTGTAAAACAACAGTAGCCTGTAAAACAACAGTAGCCTGTAAAACAACAGTAGCCTGTAAAACAATAGTAGGCTGTAAAACAACAGTAGCCTGTAAAACAGTAGTGGCCTGTAAAACAACAGTAGCCTGTAAAACAACAGTAGCCTGTAAAACAATAGTGGCCTGTAAAACAATAGTGGCCTGTAAAACAGTAGTGGCCTGTAAAACAGTAGTGGCCTGTAAAACAGTAGTGACCTGTAAAACAACAGTAGCCTGTAAAACAACAGTAGCCTGTAAAACAACAGTAGCCTGTAAAACAACAGTAGCCTGTAAAACAACAGTAGCCTGTAAAACAATAGTAGGCTGTAAAACAACAGTAGCCTGTAAAACAGTAGTGGCCTGTAAAACAACAGTAGCCTATAAAACAACGGTAGCCTGTAAAACAACAGTAGCCTGTAAAACAATAGTGGCCTGTAAAACAATAGTAGCCTGTAAAACAACAGTAGCCTGTAAAACAGTAGTGGCCTGTAAAACAACAGTAGCCTGTAAAACAACAGTAGCCTGTAAAACAACAGTAGCCTGTAAAACAATAGTGGCCTGTAAAACAATAGTGGCCTGTAAAACAGTAGTGGCCTGTAAAACAGTAGTGGCCTGTAAAACAGTAGTGACCTGTAAAACAACAGTAGCCTGTAAAACAACAGTAGCCTGTAAAACAACAGTAGCCTGTAAAACAACAGTAGCCTGTAAAACAATAGTAGGCTGTAAAACAATAGTAGCCTGTAAAACAACAGTAGCCTGTAAAACAATAGTAGCCTGTAAAACAACAGTAGCCTGTAAAACAACAGTAGCCTATAAAACAACGGTAGCCTGTAAAACAACAGTAGCCTGTAAAACAGTAGTGGCCTGTAAAACAACAGTAGCCTGTAAAACAACAGTAGCCTGTAAAACAGTAGTAGCCTGTAAAACAACAGTAGCCTGTAAAACAACAGTAGCCTGTAAAACAACAGTAGCCTGTAAAACAGTAGTGGCCTGTAAAACAACAGTAGCCTATAAAACAACGGTAGCCTGTAAAACAACAGTAGCCTGTAAAACAATAGTGGCCTGTAAAACAACAGTAGCCTGTAAAACAACAGTAGCCTGTAAAACAGTAGTAGCCTGTAAAACAACAGTAGCCTGTAAAACAACAGTAGCCTGTAAAACAACAGTAGCCTGTGAAACAGTAGTGGCCTGTAAAACAACAGTAGCCTATAAAACAACGGTAGCCTGTAAAACAACAGTAGCCTGTAAAACAGTAGTGACCTGTAAAACAACAGTAGCCTGTAAAACAACAGTAGCCTGTAAAACAACAGTAGCCTGTAAAACAACAGTAGTCTGTAAAACAACAGTAGGCTGTAAAACAATAGTAGCCTGTAAAACAACAGTAGCCTGTAAAACAACAGTAGCCTATAAAACAACAGTAGCCTGTAAAACAATAGTGGCCTGTAAAACAATAGTAGCCTGTAAAACAACAGTAGCCTGTAAAACAGTAGTGGCCTGTAAAACAACAGTGGCCTGTAAAACAACAGTAGGCTGTAAAACAACAGTAGCCTGTAAAACAACAGTAGCCTGTAAAACAACAGTAGCCTGTAAAACAATAGTGGCCTGTAAAACAATAGTGGCCTGTAAAACAGTAGTGACCTGTAAAACAACAGTAGCCTGTAAAACAACAGTAGCCTGTAAAACAACAGTAGCCTGTAAAACAACAGTAGCCTGTAAAACAACAGTAGCCTGTAAAACAACAGTAGGCTGTAAAACAATAGTAGCCTGTAAAACAACAGTAGCCTGTAAAACAACAGTAGCCTGTAAAACAATAGTAGCCTGTAAAACAACAGTAGCCTGTAAAACAACAGTAGCCTATAAAACAACGGTAGCCTGTAAAACAATAGTAGCCTGTAAAACAACAGTAGCCTGTAAAACAACAGTAGCCTATAAAACAACGGTAGCCTGTAAAACAACAGTAGCCTGTAAAACAATAGTGGCCTGTAAAACAACAGTAGCCTGTAAAACAGTAGTGGCCTGTAAAACAACAGTAGCCTGTAAAACAACAGTAGGCTGTAAAACAATAGTAGCCTGTAAAACCTATAAAACAACGGTAGCCTGTAAAACAACAGTAGCCTGTAAAACAATAGTGGCCTGTAAAACAATAGTAGCCTGTAAAACAACAGTAGCCTGTAAAACAATCGGTGGGTACTGCTCCTTATACGTTCAATGCATTTTTATTTATTTTTAAAAGGTGGGTAAACAGTACTTCCTTGCCACTAGGCCTAACCACTGGCCTGACAGTAATCTACCCTCTCAGCCAAGGCTAGGTAGCCCACATTCAATATAATACATGATTTGAATCAAAACATGTTTTACACCCTAGTTCACGAGTTGTCCATAATTCATGAGTTAATCTTCACAGATCATGTGACATGAAACACTACCTTTCTTTACTTACATTAATGTCATTTATAACAGTGTTATTTGTCATTATTAAGCATATAATCCAAGATGGCGTAGCAGTCGGACGTGTCTTTGTCTTGTCCCGTGTAAATAGTCTTCGTATTTTTCGTATACATTTCGTATATATTTTAATTTCACTTTCCATCTAGGAACTGAATATACATTCCTACATTCCGCCTCACCCAATGTGGTACGGACCTGCTATTTTTTATACTTTAGAACCGTAACCCCAATCAGAAGCTAGCCAGATAACTAGCTACTAGCTAGTAGTCAGTTAGCCACTGCTGCGGTCTTCACCCTCAACTCGGACACAGCCAGCTTCAATACCGGGCCAATACCTGCCAGTCTGCAAGCGAGATATCAACCCAGAGCATATAGGACTGCTTTTTCTCTACCACATCACCGGATTCCTGACGCAAGCTCTGGACAATTATACCGTATCATCACAGCTAGCTAGCTGCAACCGAGTGGCTACTACTGGCTAACACCTCTGTCCCGAAGCAAGCACCAGTTAGCCTTGAGCTAGCCTCGAGCTAGGCCCATCTGCCGGCTAGCTGAAGAGGTCTACCAGCGAATTCTTGGGCTACAATACCAGCTACAAGCTAATTTAGCCATTTTTTTTGTTTTTGCCGCTGCTAGTAGCTTTCACCTTCTGCACAGACACCAGCCCTGTTATTAGCCTGGATATTACTCACCAATTTACCAGCATCGGACTGTCTCTCGACAACAACGCCGGATTCCTGCCGTAATCCCTGAGCCACTACTTCTGATCCTCACAGCTAGCTTGTAGCTAGCGCAGCTAGCGCCACTGCCACGAAGCTAGCACCAGTTAGCAAACACAATTCTACAATTCACAACCTCTCTTTCGCCATCGCCATCTGGCTTGGATTCTCTGTCGACACGACCACGTCTGAGCAGACCCCCTCCGTCTGAGCAGACCACCCCCCGGGCTACTAACTTTAAACGCCGCGTGCTAGCTTAGTGGAGGCCTCCCTGCTCCATCTACGGCTGCCCCCTGGACACTATGATCACTTGGCTACATAGCTGATGCATGCTTGACTGTCCATTAATTCACGGTACTCCATTCTGTTTATTTGTGTTTTATCTGTCGGCTCTGTGCTTTAACTCAGGATCTGTGTGTAGTTAATCCGACCCTCTCTGCCTAGTCGTCGCCATTTTTACCTGTTGTTGCTGTGTTAGACTAGCACCCTGTTATTGCTGCTGTTATCTTACCTGTTGTTTTAGCTAGCTCTCCCAATCAAGACCTGCAATCACTTTATGCCTTATTGTATGTCTCTCTCAAATATCAATATGCCTTGCATACTGTTGTTCAGGCTAGTTATCATTATCATTGTTTTGGTTTGCAATGGACCCTGTAGTTCCACTCTCCGTACCTCTGATACCTCCTTGGTCCCACCCCCCACACATGCGGTGACCTCACCCATTGAGACCAGCATGTCCAGAGATACAACCTCTCTTATCATCACCCAGTGCCTGGGCTTGCCTCCGCTGTACCCACGCCCCACCATACCCCTGTCTGCACATTATGCCCAGAATCTATTCTACCACGCCCATAAATCTGCTCCTTTTATTCTTTGTCCCCAACGCTCTAGGCGACCAGTTTTGATAGCCTTTAGCCGCACCCTCATCCTACTACTCCTCTGTTCCTCGGGTGATGTGGAGGTAAACCCAGGCCCTGCATGTCCCCAGTCACCCTCATTTGTTGACTTCTGTGATCGAAAAAGCCTTGGCCTCATGCATGTCAACATCAGAAGCCTCCTCCCTAAGTTTGCCTTACTCACCGCTTTAGCACACTCTGCCAACCCTGATGTCCTTGCCGTGTCCGAATCCTGGCTTAGGAAGGCCACCAAAAATTCTGAGATTTCCATACCCAACTATAACACTTTCCGTCAAGATAGAACTGCCAAAGGGGGAGGAGTTGCAATCTACTGCAGAGATAGCCTGCAAAGTTCTGTCATACTTTCCAGGTCTATGCCCAAACAGTTCGAACTTCTAATTTTAAAAATTAATCTCTCCAGAAATAAGTCTCTCACTGTTGCCGCCTGCTACCGACCCCCCTCAGCTCCCAGCTGTGCCCTGGACACCATCTGTGAATTGATCGCTCCCCATCTAGCTTCAGAGTTTGTTCTGTTAGGTGACCTAAACTGGGATATGCTTAACACCCCGGCAGTCCTACAATCCAAGCTTGATGCCCTCAATCTCACACAAATCATCAAGGAACCCACCAGGTACAACCCTAAATCCGTAAACATGGGCACCCTAATAGACATTATCCTGACCAACCTGCCCTCCAAATACACCTCTGCTGTCTTCAATCAAGATCTCAGCGATCACTGCCTCATTGCCTGTATCCGCCACGGGTCCGCGGTCAAACGACCACCCCTCATCACTGTCAAACGCTCCCTAAAACACTTCTGCGAGCAGGCCTTTCTAATCGACCTGGCCCGGGTACCCTGGAAGGATATTGACCTCATCCCGTCAGTTGAGGATGCCTGGTCATTCTTTAAATGTTACTTCCTCACCATATTAGACAAGCATGCTCCGTTCAAAAAATGCAGAACCAAGAACAGATATAGCCCTTGGTTCACTCCAGACCTGACTGCCCTCGACCAGCACAAAAACATCCTGTGGCGAACTGCAATAGCATCGAAGAGCCCCCGCGATATGCAACTGTTCAGGGAAGTCAGGAACCAATACACGCAGTCAGTCAGGAAAGCAAAGGCCAGCTTTTTCAAGCAGAAATTTGCATCCTGTAGCTCTAACTCCAAAAAGTTCTGGGATACTGTAAAGTCCATGGAGAACAAGAGCACCTCCTCCCAGCTGCCCACTGCACTGAGGCTAGGTAACACGGTCACCACCGATAAATCCGTGATAATCGAAGACTTCAACAAGCATTTCTCAATGGCTGGCCATGCCTTCTTCCTGGCGACTCCAACCTTGGCCAACAGCCCCGCCCCCCCCGCTGCTACTCGCCCAAGCCTCCCCAGCTTCTCCTTTACCCAAATCCAGATAGCAGATGTTCTGAAAGAGCTGGAAAACCTGGACCCATACAAATCAGCTGGGCTTGACAATCTGGACCCCCTATTTCTGAAACTGTCCGCCGCCATTGTCGCACCCCCTATCACCAGCCTGTTCAACCTCTCCTTCGTATCATCTGAGATCCCCAAGGATTGGAAAGCTGCCGCGGTCATCCCCCTCTTCAAAGGGGGAAACACCCTGGACCCAAACTGTTACAGACCTATATCCATCCTGCCCTGCCTATCTAAGGTCTTCGAAAGCCAAGTCAACAAACAGATCACTGACCATCTCGAATCCCACCGTACCTTCTCCGCTGTGCAATCCGGTTTCCGAGCCGGTCATGGGTGCACCTCAGCCACGCTCAAGGTACTAAACGATATCATAACCGCCATCGATAAAAGACATTACTGTGCAGCCGTCTTCATCGACCTGGCCAAGGCTTTCGACTCTGTCAATCACCATATTCTTATCGGCAGACTCAGTAGCCTCGGTTTTTCTAATGACTGCCTTGCCTGGTTCACCAACTACTTTGCAGACAGAGTTCAGTGTGTCAAATCGGAGGGCATGTTGTCCGGTCCTCTGGCAGTCTCTATGGGGGTACCACAGGGTTCAATTCTCGGGCCGACTCTTTTCTCTGTATACATCAATGATGTTGCTCTTGCTGCGGGCGATTCCCTGATCCACCTCTACGCAGACGACACCATTCTATATACTTCCGGCCCTTCCTTGGACACTGTGCTATCTAACCTCCAAACGAGCTTCAATGCCATACAACACTCCTTCCGTGGCCTCCAACTGCTCTTAAACGCTAGTAAAACCAAATGCATGCTTTTCAACCGTTCGCTGCCTGCACCCGCACGCCCGACTAGCATCACCACCCTGGACGGTTCCGACCTAGAATATGTGGACATCTATAAGTACCTAGGTGTCTGGCTAGACTGCAAACTCTCCTTCCAGACTCATATCAAACATCTCCAATCCAAAATCAAAGCAAGAATCGGCTTTCTATTCCGCAACAAAGCCTCCTTCACTCACGCCGCCAAACTTACCCTAGTAAAACTGACTATCCTACCGATCCTCGACTTCGGCGATGTCATCTACAAAATAGCTTCCAATACTCTACTCAGCAAACTGGATGCAGTTTATCACAGTGCCATTCGTTTTGTTACTAAAGCACCTTATACGACCCACCACTGCGACCTGTATGCCCTAGTCGGCTGGCCCTCGCTACATGTTCGTCGTCAGACCCACTGGCTCCAGGTCATCTACAAGGCTATGCTAGGTAAAGTGCCGCCTTATCTCAGTTCACTGGTCACGATGGCTACACCCACCCGCAACACGCGCTCCAGCAGGTGTATCTCACTGATCATCCCTAAAGCCAAAACCTCATTTGGACGCCTTTCCTTCCAGTTCTCTGCTGCCTGCGACTGGAACGAATTGCAAAAATCTCTGAAGTTGGAGACTTTTATCTCCCTCAACAACTTTAAAAATCTGCTATCCGAGCAGCTAACCGATCGCTGCAGCTGTACATAGTCCATCTGTAAACTACCCACCCAATTTACCTACCTCACCCCCCATACTGCTTTTATTTATTTACTTTTCTGCTCTTTTGCACACCAGTATCTCTTCTTGCACATGATCATCTGATGATTTATCACTCCAGTGTTAATCTGCTAAATTGTCATTATTCGATTTATTGCCTACCTCATGCCTTTTGCACACATTGTATATAGATTCTCTTTTTTTTCTACCATGTTATTGACTTGTTTATTGTTTACTCCATGTGTAACTCTGTGTTGTCTGTTCACACTGCTATGCTTTATCTTGGCCAGGTCGCAGTTGCAAATGAGAACTTGTTCTCAACTAGCCTACCTGGTTAAATAAAGGTGAAAAAAAAAATAAAAAATAATAATCTAACAACTGAATTAGACAGATTAGATTAGTCATTAACATACAGTATACTTGTTGGATGGATTGGATGCACTTTGGTGTCTAGCTGTTGGCTAGTTGTCTCGTGATATTGGTGTCTAGTGATATTGGTGTTAACTACTACTAGCCTGCTAACGTTAGCCCTACCAGCCTGCTAACGTTAACTCTACCAGCCTTCTAACGTTAGCCCTACTAGCCTGCTAACGTTAACTCTACCAGACTTCTAACGTTAGCCCTACTAGCCTGCTAACGTTAGCCATACTAGCCTGCTAACGTTAGCCCTACTAGCCTGCTAACATTAGCCCTACTAGCCTAAAAACGTTAACTCTACTAGCCTGCTAACGTTAACTCTACCAGCCTGCTAACATTAGCCCTACTAGCCTGCTAACGTTAGCCCGACTAGCCTTCTAACGTTAGCCCTACTAGCCTGCTAACGGGTTCCCACTATATAACACAGCCACAAAGTATGCGAAGAGCATGAGGTGTGGCTAACGTTAACCAGCTTGAGCTAGCTATCAAGCTAGCAAACAAACTCGGTAGCACAGAGTAGATCCTCTATATGACGTTGAGAAATAGTGATTTGTAGGTAGTTTAGAAGTTATCCGGAAATAAGTTAATAAATATGTAACAACCCCCAAAACATAACTATGTTTGTACTTATAGGTAACAGATCTAACAACAGCTAAGTTACTAAGTCTTTGACCACACTGTGTTGTTACATTGGTGAGGAAAAACTCATGCTTCCTACCCTTTAACTAGATCAAGGCATTGATAAGCTCAGATAAACTCTTGTTAGTCGGCCACAGACTCCAGATGAACAATACTGAACAAAAATATAAATGCAACATGAGACAATTTCAACAATTCTACCGAGTTACAGTTCACATAAGGAAATCAGTCCATTTAAATAAATTCATTAGGCCCTAATCTATTGATTTCACATGACTGTGCAGGGGCGCAGCCATGGGTGGGCCTGAGAGGGCACAGGCCCACCCACTGGGGAGCCAGGTCCAGCCAATCAGAATGAGTTTTTCCCCATAAAAGAGCTTTAATACAGACATACTCCTTAGTTTCATCACCTGTCCAGGGTGGCTGGTCTCAGACGATCTCGCAGGGGAAGAAGACAGATGTGGAGGTCCTGGGCTGGCGGTTGTTGTTGTCTGTGGTTGTGAGGTCGGTTGGATGTACTGCCAAATTCTCTCAAACGACATTGGAGGTGGCTTATAAATTAACATTAAATGGTCTGGCAACAGGTCTGGTGGACATTCCTGCAGTCAGCATGCCAACTGCATGCTCCCTCAAAACTTGAGACATCTGTGGCATTGTGTTGTGTGACAAAACTGCACATTTTAGACTGCCTGAGCTATGTTGTTGATGTAAATTGAGAAGAGCGTGGGGCATAGGATTGCGCCTTGGGGTACTCCCTTGGTGACAAGCAGTGGCTGAGACGGCAGATGTTCTGACTTTATGTAACGGATGTGAAATGGCTAGCTAGTTAGCGGGTACGCGCTAATAGCGTTTCAATCAGTTACGTCACTGGCTCTGAAACCTAGAAGTAGTGTTTCCCCTTGCTCTGCAAGGGCCGTGGCCTTTGTGGAGCGATGGGTAACGATGCTTCGTGGGCGACCGTTGTTGATGTGTGCAGAGGGTCCCTGGTTCACGCCCGTGTCGGGGCGAGGGGACGCCGTAAAGTTATACTGTTACATTGGTGCCGTGACCCGGATCACTGGTTGCTGCGGAAAAGGAGGAGGTTGAAAGGGGGGTGAGTGTAACGGATGTGAAATGGCTAGCTAGTTAGCGGGTACGCGCTAATAGCGTTTCAATCAGTTACGTCACTTGCTCTGAAACCTAGAAGTAGTGTTTCCCCTTGCTCTGCAAGGGCCGTGGCCTTTGTGGAGCGATGGGTAACGATGCTTCGTGGGCGACCGTTGTTGATGTGTGCAGAGGATCCCTGGTTCGCGCCCGTGTCGGGGCGAGGGGACGCCGTAAAGTTATACTGTTACATTTATACACTGCACTCTTTGAAAGAGGTAGCAGACCAGGCCAAAGACCCCTCAGAGACACCAATATTCCTTAGCCAGCCCACAGGAATGGAATGGTCTACCGTATCAAAAGCTTTGGCCAAGTCAATAAAAATAGCAGCACAACATAGCTTAGAATCAAGGACAATGGTGACATCATTGAGGACCTTTAAGGTTGCAGTGACACATCCATAACCTGAGCAGAACCCAGATTGCATTCCACAAAGAATACTATAGACATCAAGAAAGCCAGTCAGTTGATTATTGACAATTTTTTCCAACACTTTTGATAAACAGGGCAAAATAGAAATAGGCCTTTAACAGTTAGGATCAGCTTGATCTCCCCCTTTAAATAAAGGATGAACCGTGGTTGCCTTCCAAGCAATGGGAACCTCCCCAGAAAGGAGAGACAGGTTAAAAAGGTTGGAGATAGGCCCCGGCGATAATAGGGGCAGCAACCGTAATTGACTCTCAATTACTCTGTACTCCATGTATATAGCCAAGCTATCAAGCTATGGGTCCTGGTCAAAACTAGAACACTAAATATAGAGCCCTATGTGTCCTGGTCAAAACTAGTGCACTAATATAGAGCCCTATGGGTCCTGGTCAAAACTAGTGCACTAATATAGAGGCCCATGGACCCTGGTCAAAACTAGTGCACTAATATAGAGCCCTATGGGTCCTGGTCAAAACTAGTGCACTAATATAGAGCCCCATGGGTCCTGGTCAAAACTAGTGCACTAATATAAAGCCCTATGGGTCCTGGTCAAAACTAGTGCACTAATATAGAGACCTATGGGTCCTGGTCAAAACTAGTGCACTAATATAGAGACCTATGTGTCCTGGTCAAAACTAGTGCACTAATATAGAGCCCTATGGGTCCTGGTCAAAACTAGTGCACTAATATAGAGCCCTATGTGTCCAGGTCAAAACTAGTGCACTAATATAGAGCCCTATGGACCCTGGTCAAAACTAGTGCACTAATATAGAGCCCTATGGGTCCTGGTCAAAACTAGTGCACTAATATAAAGCCCTATGGGTCCTGGTCAAAACTAGTGCACTAATATAGAGACCTATGGGTCCTGGTCAAAACTAGTGCACTAATATAGAGACCTATGTGTCCTGGTCAAAACTAGTGCACTAATATAGAGCCCTATGTGTCCTGGTCAAAACTAGTGCACTAATATAGAGCCCTATGTGTCCTGGTCAAAACTAGTGCACTAATATAGAGCCCTATGGACCCTGGTCAAAACTAGTGCACTAATATAGAGCCCTATGGGTCCTGGTCAAAACTAGTGCACTATATAAGAAATAGGGTGCCATTTGGGAGGCAGCCTATGTTGAAGAAACATCTTACCCCATCTTACTGCTGCTCTTGAATCCCTCTTGGCTACAAACCGCTTCCATCTACAGTGGCAAGAAAAAGTATGTGAACCCTTTGGAATTACCTGGATTTCTGCATAAATTCGCCATACAATTTCATCTGACCTTCATCTAGGTCACAACAATTGACAAACACCGTCTGCATAAACTAATAACAAGCAAATAATTATACGTTTTCATGTCTTTATTGAACACACCGTGTAAACATTCACAGTGCAGGGTGGGAAAAGTATGTGAACCCTTGAATTTAATAACTGGTTGACCCTCCTTTTGGCAGCAATAACCTCAACCAACTGTTTTCTGTAGTTGGGGATCAGACCTGCACAACGGTCAGGAGGAGTTTTGGACCATTGCTCTTTACAAAACTGTTTCAGTTCAGCAATATTCTTGGGATGTCTGGTGTGAGCTGCTCTCTTGAGGTCAGGCCACAGCATCTCAATCGTGTTGAGGTCAGGACTCTGACTGGGCCACTCCAGAAGGTGTATTTTATTTTGTTGAAGCCATTCTGTTGTTGGTTTACTTCTGTGTTTTGGGTCTTTGTCCTGTTGCGTCACCCAACTTCTGCTGAACTTCAATTGGCGGACAGATAGCCTAACATTCTTCTTCAAAATGTCTTGATAAACTCGGGAATTAATTTCTCCGTCGATGATAGCAAACTGTCCAGGCCCTGAGACAGCAAAGCAGCCCCAAACCATGATGCTCCCTCCACCATAGTTTAGGTTTTGATGTTGGTGTGCTGTGCCTTTTTTTCTCCACACATAGTGTTGTGTTCCTTCCAAACAACTCAACTGTAGTTTCATCTGTCCACAGAATATTTTGCCAGTAGCGCTGTGGAACATCCAGGTGCACATTTGCAAACTTCAGATGTGCAGCAATGGTTTTTTTTGGACAGCAGTGGCTTCTTCCGTGGTGTCCTCCCATGAACACCGTTCTTGTTTAGTGTTTTACGTATCGTAGACTCGTCAACAGAGATGTTAGCATGTTCCAGAGATTTCTGTAAATCTTTAGCTGATACTCTAGGATTCTTCTTAACCTCATTGAGCATTCTGTGCTGTGCTCTTGCAGTCATCTTTGCAGAACGGCCAGTCCTAGGGAGAGTATCAACAGGGCTGAACTTTCTCCATTTATAGACAATCTGTCTTAACGTGGCTTTTAGAGATACTTTTGTAACCCTTTCCAGCTTTATGCAAGTCAACAATTCTTAATCTTAGGTCTTCTGAGATCTCTTTTGTTCGAGGTATGGTTCACATCAGGCAATGCTTCTTGTGAATAGCAAACTCAAATTTTGTGAGTGTTTTTTATAGGACAAGGCAGCCCTAACCAACATCTCCAATCTCGTCTCATTGATTGGATTCCAGGTTAGCTGCCTCCTGACTCCAATTATCTTTTGGAGAAGTCATTAGCATAGGGGTTCACATACTTTTCCCAACCTACACTGTGAATGTTTAAATGATGTATTCAATATAAACAAGAAAAATACAATAGTTTGTGTGTTATTAGTTTAAGCACACTGTGTTTGTCTATTGTTGTGACTTAGATGAAGATCAGATCAAATTTGATAACCAATTTATGCAGAAATCCAGGTAATTCCAAAGGGTTCACAGACTTTTTCTTGCCACTGTAGTTCCTGTTCAACCATTTTAAGTCTCACTGAGCATGTTTCTTGTCACACACACACACACACACACACACACACACACACACACACACACACACACACACACACACACACACACACACACACACACACTGAGGCAAGAGAGTGATCCATTCATACTGTACATGGCTCACATCAATGGAAATGTACGCTGAACAGCAGCTCCCTCCCTCCCTCCCCCCTCCTCTCTCTCTCTCTCTCTCTCTCTTAATCTCTCTCTCTGTCTCTCTCTTAATCTCTCTATTTGTTTCTCCCTCTCCCATCTCACCATTTCCTCTCCCTCTTACACTTTCAGTCACTGGCTCTCTTTCACATCCACCCCCTCACTCCCTCCCTCTCTGTGTCTCTATTCAGAATAATATCCAACAAGCTGAATGAGAACTGTGACCTCACGTCTCCTCTCCTCTCTGCAGTATCCACCACTGTGACCTCCTGTCTCCTCTCCTCTCTGCTGTATCCACCACTGTGACCTCACGTCTCCTCACCTCTCTGCAGTATCCACCACTGTGACCTCACGTCTCCTCTCCTCTCTGCAGTATCCACCACTGTGACCTCCTGTCTCCTCTCCTCTCATCCACCACTGTGACCTCACGTCTCCTCTCCTCTCATCCACCACTGTGACCTCACGTCTCCTCTCCTCTCATCCACCACTGTGACCTCCTGTCTCCTCTCCTCTCATCCACCACTGTGACCTCACGTCTCCTCTCCTCTCTGCAGTATCCACCACTGTGACCTCCTGTCTCCTCTCCTCTCATCCACCACTGTGACCTCACGTCTCCTCACCTCTCATCCACCACTGTGACCTCACGTCTCCTCACCTCTCTGCAGTATCCACCACTGTGACCTCCTGTCTCCTCTCCTCTCATCCACCACTGTGACCTCACGTCTCCTCACCTCTCATCCACCACTGTGACCTCCTGTCTCCTCTCCTCTCTGCAGTATCCACCACTGTGACCTCCTGTCTCCTCTCCTCTCATCCACCACTGTGACCTCACGTCTCCTCTCCTCTCTGCAGTATCCACCACTGTGACCTCCTGTCTCCTCTCCTCTCATCCACCACTGTGACCTCACGTCTCCTCTCCTCTCTGCAGTATCCACCACTGTGACCTCCTGTCTCCTCTCCTCTCATCCACCACTGTGACCTCCTGTCTCCTCTCCTCTCATCCACCACTGTGACCTCACGTCTCCTCACCTCTCATCCACCACTGTGACCTCCTGTCTCCTCACCTCTCTGCAGTATCCACCACTGTGACCTCACGTCTCCTCACCTCTCTGCAGTATCCACCACTACTTTGCTCGGCTCTGCTGCTCTCCTACTGATCAAAGGGAACTCTAATCTGGATGTGTGTGTCCTTTAGATAGAGAGAGAGAGATGCAGAATTCTGCAAAAATATCCTCTGTGTACAATGTAAAGAACACCAAATAATGCATGCAGAGCAGAATTAGGCTGATATACCCGCTAATTATCAAAATCCAGAAAAGAGCCATTAAATTCTACAGCCACCTAAAAGGAAGCGATTCCCAAACCATAACAAAGCCATCACCTACAGAGATATGAATCTGGAGAAGAGTCCCCTAAGCAAGCTGGTCCTGGGGCTCTGTTCACAAACACAAACACACCCCACAGAGCCCCAGGACAGCAACACAATTAGACCCAACCAAATCATGAGAAAACAAAAAGATAATTACTTGACACATTGGAAAGAATTAACAAAAGAACGGAGCAAACTAGAATGCTATTTGGTCCTGAACAGAGAGTACACAGTGGCAGAATACCTGACCACTGTGACTGACCCAAAATTTAAGGAAATCTTTGACTATGTACAGACTCAGTGAGCATAGCCTTGCTATTGAGAAAGGCCGCCGTAGGCAGACCTGGCTCTCAAGAGAAGACAGGCTATGAGCACACTGCCCACAAAATAAGATGGAAACTGAGCTGCACTTCCTAACCTCCTGCCCAATGTATGACCATATTAGAGAGACATATTTCCCTCAGATTACACAGATCCACAAAGAATTAGAAAACAAACCCCATTTTGAGAAACTCCCATATCTACTGGGTGAAATTCCACAGTGTACTATCACAGCAGCAAGATGTGTGACCTGTTGCCACAAGAAAGGGTCAACCAGTGAAGAACAAACACCGTTGTAAATACAACCCATATTTATGTTTAAGAGAGACACAGAGACATGTAACCCAGGTATAGCCCAGGTATAGCTCAGATACAACCCAGGTATAACCCAGGTATAACCCATGTATAACTCAGGTATAGCCAGATATAACCCAGGTATAGCCCAGGTATAACCCAGTAATAACCCAGGTATAACCCAGGTATAGCCAGGTATAACCAGGTATAACCAGGTATAACCCAGGTATAACCCAGGTATAACCCAGGTATAGCTCAGGTATAGCCCAGTTATAGCCAGATATAACCCAGGTATAGCCCAGGTATAGCTCAGGTATAACCCAGGTATAGCTCAGGTATAACCCAGGTATAACCGAGGTATAACCCAGGTATAGCCCAGGTATAGCTCAGGTATAACCCAGGTATAACCCAGGTATAACCCAGGTATAACCCAGGTATAGCCCAGGTATAGCCAGATATAACCCAGGTATAACCCAGGTATAGCTCAGGTATAGCCCAGGTATAGCCAGATATAACCCAGGTATAACCCAGGTATAGCTCAGGTATAGCTCAGGTATAGCCCAGGTATAACCCAGGTATAACCCAGGTATAGCCAGATATAACCCAGGTATAACCCAGATATAACCCAGGTATAACCCAGGTATAGCTCAGGTATAGCTCAGGTATAGCCAGATATAACCCAGGTATAACCCAGGTATAACCCAGGTATAGCCAGATATAACCCAGGTATAACCCAGATATAACCCAGGTATAGCCCAGGTATAGCCCAGGTATAGCCCAGGTATAGCCCAGGTATAACCCAGGTATAACCCAGGTATAACCCAGGTATAACCCAGGTATAACCCAGGTATAGCTCAGGTATAACCCAGATATAACCCAGGTATAGCCCAGGTATAACCCAGGTATAGCCCAGGTATAGCCCAGGTATAGCCCAGGTATAACCCAGGTATAGCTCAGGTATAGCCCAGGTATAGCCCAGGTATAGCCCAGGTATAACCCAGGTATAGCTCAGGTATAACCCAGGTATAGCTCAGGTATAACCCAGATATAACCCAGGTATAACCCAGGTATAGCTCAGGTATAGCTCAGGTATAACCCAGGTATAGCCAGGTATAACCAGGTATAACCAGGTATAACCCAGGTATAGCTCAGGTATAACCCAGGTATAGCCCAGGTATAACCCAGGTATAGCTCAGGTATAGCTCATTTACATCACTGGAATCTGATGAATGAAACTCAACTGTAAGTAAAGGTTCTGTTCTAACCAGACCTAATTACATGGCTTCCTAGGGGAACGGGAGGGTTTAATCTGCGGTGTGTCTGGATGTGTGTGTGTGTAGTATCATCTGCAGTTGAATCAATGAGAGGGGGGGCGAGTGAGAGAGAGTGAGGAGAGTGAGGAGAGAGAGGAGAGAGAGAGAGAGAGAGAGAGACAGAGAGAGAGAGGGGGAGAGAGACGGAGAGAGAGAGAGAGAGAGAGAGAGAGAGAGAGACAGAGAGAGAGAGGGGGAGAGAGACGGAGAGAGAGAGAGAGAGAGAGAGAGAGAGAGAGTCATGCTCAACATGAGCTCCTGATATATTTGATTTTTTTGGTTTTTAGAATGAGATAAACACTCTAATCGAAGAAGAATTCCAGACAAGAAGTGATGAACAACAACTCTATACATTCAGAATAGAAAAAAAAGTAACTTGGCGCCTCAAGTTAAGAAGTTTTGAGTCTAGCTAGCTAGCTACACAACAAAGACCCAGCCAGCAGACTAACAAGCTAGCCATAAGAAACGAGCTAGAACAAACCTAGCAAGGGCAGTTAATACAACTACATCAAACGACCAAACTGAGTGAGTAAACCAAAAAGGAGCACGGACTAACTGTAAACATATCTTCAGTCTTTTGTGTGAGGATTTTTCACTATTTTTGCTGTTTTTTGAAAGTAGCGCGAACAGCAGACGAACAAATCGGTTGCCATGGCAACGGGGCAGCAGAACAGCGCAGCAGTAGCGGTAGTAGCAGAGCGCACAGACACCATGTCCCCACTCCCCCTCAGCGCAGAATCCATTCTCTACCCAAAAAAGGTCAAAAATGACACAATGAGGAAAACTTTTAAACAGAAACTACTAGAGGAGAGGCCAGAAACCCTTTTTGCAGACCTCTACAAAAACGGTGACGTGAGTAATCTCATCTTCCTCACTGACCAGCCAAATGCATGGCGCTCAGCAGTCTGCTCTCACTACCCATGCATAAAGAAAGAGGGAATCTGTAATGGGTGGAAGCTGAAAATCAAAGAGACAGACGACCCTGACAGCACCATGATAACAATCAACCTCTACAAGACTGGGACTGTCATGGTGCAAGGTAACATCAGGCTGTTTGAAACAGACTTTCAGACCATTAAAGAGAGAGCGGAGAGAGAGAAGGACACCACCAGTGACATGCCCTCCCACAACACAAACTCCACCCTCACCCCTACCCTCCCCACCCAAAAAGGCACATCCAGCACCTCTCTTTCCACCATAGTGGAGGACACGCCCCAGGAGGAGAGCGACCCCCTCAGTGCAGAGCAGGCTCAGGCCCTCCTCACCACCATGGCTGCCATGAGGGATGAGTTCACCAAACTGGAGGGGGAGGTGGTCCTGCTCAGGGAGAGCGTGAGCAAACAGCAACCAGACAACCACACCTTAGAGGAGCTCCTAACCAAGGTGAGGACAGAGCAGGACAGCAGCCTTGCAACACAGCTGAAAGAGGTTCAGCAAGAGAGAGACGGACTCAAGAGAGAGCTGGCTGATCTAACAAAGGAGGTGAGAGAGCTCCAAAAAGACAGGCAGAGCAGCAATAAGGAGCTGACCGCACTAAGAGAGGAGCTGCAGGAGAGAAAGAGAGCAGAGGACAGGCTGCAGGAGCAGATAGATCACCACCCTATGACCTGCCCTCACACAGCAGAGGAGCCCAGCTCAACCAGCCAGACTTCCCCAGCCCTGGCTGCTGCACCCCTCCTCCCCAACCCACAGAACAGCCTCCCACTGACAGTGGCACCCACACAGACCAGCCACACCCCAGCTCCAACACCCACCAGCCCCCCCTCTGCCCCCCCCAGTCCAGAAGAAACACTGGCTGACATCGTCCTGTTAATGGACTCAAATGGGAAGTATGTTCAGGAGAAGAAACTTTTCCCTAGACACAAAACGAGAAAGGTGTGGTGCCCAACAACGCAAAGTGCCATGGAGCTGCTTGATAAGAACCATCTCGGGTCGCCAAGCCACATAATCATACATACCGGAAGCAACGACCTGCGTGCTCAGCAGGAGAGGGTGGCGACTTCACTACGGGGAGTGATTGAGAAGGCCTCCGCAATCTTCCCCAACTCAAGAATCATAGTGTCAACCCTTCTACAGAGGAGGGACTTCCACCCTGCCACAATCCAAAGAATAAATGCCAGCCTATCCCGGGACTGTGCCCTGCGACCCAATGTACACCTGGCCCACCATCCCACCCTCGATCTGGACTGTCTCTATGACCATGTTCACCTGTACAGGGAGACAGTCCCCATCCTTGCCAAGACTCTCAAGGATGTCGCTCTAAACCGCAGCCCGACCTCTCCACCCAGGAACAGCGGAGCAATCTCCACCCCGCCGAGATCACCAAGACAACATCCCGGACCAGCACCCTGGACCCCCCAGCCACGACCACAGCACCACCAACCTCAATGCCCACCACAGCCAGCGCAGCACAGACCACCCCAGCCCAGCTTCAGAGCCACCCAGATGAGGCCTACCACCCCCCTCCTCCCCACCGCAGACCCACACCTGGAGGAGCCACAGCCCAGCAGGCAGAGCTACGCACAGGCTGTGAGAGGAGCAACTGGCCCAGCCCCCACCAACCAAATGAGTGACATTAAACAAATGCTGAGTCTACTATGCTCACATGTGATGGGCCGAGGGTCATGGTAAGATGAGCACAAGAACTCCACCATTCTCACACTACATCCACCCAAGTGGCATGACACAAATTCTATCTTAAATGATAAACAAATCACATTTGCAAAATAAGAGTTTACTTTAATTGAAAAATCCTATTTTAATGGTTCTTCTTGGATTGTGAGTGTTTGTCTCATTTTGAAAGGTAAAGAAAAGAGAAAAAAAAAAGTTATGAAGTCTTTTTACGTTGCATGTTGGAATATACAAGGATTGAAGTCCTCTGCTTTTGGGCTAAAGAGCAGAAACCCAGACTTCCTGAAAGAAATTGATGATGTTGATATTTTAGTACTACAGGAAACATGGTGCAGAGGTGATGTTTCCACTGGCTGTCCACTAGGTTATAGGGAGATAATCATACCATCCACTAAATTAAAAGGAATCAAACAGGGCAGAGACTCAGGGGGAATGCTAATATGGTATAAATCTGAACTAATTAATTCAATCGAATTGATCAAAACAGGAGAATTCTTTATCTGGTTAAAAATCAACAAGGAGGCTATCTTGACAGATAAAAACGTCTTCCTCTGTGCCACATACATTCCTCCCTCAGAGTCACCCTACTTCAACGAAGAGAGCTTCTCCATTCTAGAGGGAGAGATTAGTCACTTTCAGGCCCAAGGCAACGTACTGGTCTGTGGAGACCTGAATGCTAGAATAGCAGAAGAACAAGACACTATTAACAGTCATGGGGATAAACACCTACCAGGAAGCAATAACCTTTCCCTCCCCACATACCCCCACAGAAACAACTATGACAAAGTGAAAAACAAAAATGGATTACAGCTCCTGAGGCTCTGTCGAACACTGGGTCTGTACATAGTCAATGGCAGGCTGAGAGGAGACTCTTTTGGTAGGTACACCTACAGCGCATCCCTTGGCAGCAGCACTGTAGACTACTTCCTCACCGACCTAAACCCAGAGTCTCTCAGAGCCTTCACAGTCAGCCCACTAACACCTCTCTCAGACCACAGTAAAATCACAGTGTATCTGAGAAGAGCAGAACCCAACCATGAAGCATCATGGCCCAATAAATTACATGGTACTAAACAAGCCTATAGATGGAGTGCAAACAGTACAGACATCTACCAAAAAGCAATTAGTAGCCAAAAAATACAATCTCTCCTGGACAACTTTTTAGCCTTAACATTCTCCTTCAGCAATGAAGGTGTAAATTTGGCCGTTAGGAACATAAACTTTATATTTGACAAATTAGCCTCCTTGGCTAATCTAAAGAAGCATAAGAGCAAACCAAAAATAACAGATAATGAAAAATGGTTTGATAATGATTGCAAAAATCTAAGAAAGTCATTGAGAAATACAGTAATCCCTCGTTTATCGCGGGGGTTACGTTCCGAAAATGACCCGCGATAAGTGAAATCCGCGAAATAGAAAACTTTTTTTTTTTTTACAATTAGCAACTATTACATGTATACAAATACAGTGACTCACGTGTAGGCCGTTTCACTGCTCTTCAGACTGGGCCGCTGCATCCTGACTGCGCTCTGCAGTGTTCTCTTCTTCTGAAGCCCGCGGTGCAGGTGTGTTTGTTCGGGAGAAGAACATAGTGATAGGCAGCTGTTGTCGCTCTTTTTTCTTCTTTGCAAAAAGATCCTTGTACACCGACATGCCACCATCGATTACGTTGGAGAACTGTAATGAACGGCTCATCAAAGGGTCCCATTCCTCAGCTACTCGCTTAAGTTCAGTGGCCATTCGCACCATGGTTGCTAAGCGACCAAGCGTTAGTCCTTCCTTCCTTCCTGGCCAACTTAATGTAAATTTGCCAAGCTGTTTTATGTACGTACACATAACTGCACGAGACGACAAAATGATAGCACAATTCGTAGCATGTTTTGATACAAGAAGCGGGAGTGAGTTTTTAGCGAATCAGAATGCAGAGCACAATGCACAAAAAAAAAAAAAAAAATGCATTATGAAAATCCGCGAAATAGCGAATCCGCGATAAGTGAACCGCGAAGTGGCGAGGGATCACTGTATATCTAATCAAAAACACAGAGAACCAGACAACAAAAATATACGCCTTCAATATGGGGAAACACTGAAGCAATACAAACGCACCCTAAGAACAAAAAAGGAACAGCACATTAGAAATCAGCTGGATGGAATTGAGGAATCCATAGAATCAAACCACTTCTGGGAGAATTGGAATAAATTAAACAAACCTCATCATGAGGAGTTGGCTATCCAAAATGGGGATATGTGGAGAAATCACTTTGCAAACCTCTACAGCAATATAACAAAGAGCCCAGAACAAAAAGATATACAAGAAAAATTACAAATCCTTGAATTAGCAGTCAAAGACTATCAGAATCCTGTGGATACCCCAATTACAGAAGAAGAATTATTGGAAAAAATATGCAATCTCCAACCCAAAAAGGCCTGTGGTGCTGATGGGATTTTAAATGAAATGATCAAATATACAGACCACAAATTCAAATTGGCTATACTCAAACTCTTCAACATTATCCTCACTGCAGGTATTTTCCCCGATATTTGGAACCAGGGACTGATCACACCAATCTATAAAAATGGAGACAAATTTGACCCAAATAATTACAGAGGAATATGCGTTAACAGCAACTTGGGGAAAATTCTCTGCAGTATTATAAATAGCAGACTACATCATTTCCTTGACGAACACAACGTCCTGAGCAGAAGCCAGATTGGATTTCTAAAAAATTATCGTACAACAGACCACATTTACACCCTCCACACTCTAATTGATAAACAAGTTAACCAAAACAAAGGCAAAATCTACTCGTGTTTTGTAGATTTCAAGAAAGCATTTGATTCAATTTGGCACGAAGGTCTTTTTTATAAACTAATAGAAAGTGGTATTGGAGGGAAAACATATGATTTTATTAAATCAATGTACACTAAAAACAAATGTGCGGTTAAAATTGGCAACAAGCAAACAGACTTCTTCTCTCAGGGGCGGGGAGTGAAACAGGGCTGCCCAATAAGTCCAACATTATTTAACATCTACATGAATGAATTGGCAAAAACATTAGAAGAATCGACAGCACCTGGTATCACCCTACACAACACTGAAATCAAGTGTCTGCTGTACGCAGATGACCTGGTGCTGCTGTCTCCCACTAAAGAGGGGTTACAGCAACACCTAGATCATCTTCACAGGTTCTGTCAGACTTGGGCTCTGACCGTTAATCTAAAAAAACAACAAATATAATGATATTCCAAAAAAGGTCCGGAAATAAGGATGACAAATATAAATTCTATTTGGACACAGTTCTATTAGAACACACCAAAAACTACACATATCTAGGACTAAATATCAGCAACACAGGTAGCTTTCACATGGCTGTGAATGAGCTGAGAGACAAAGCAAGAAGAGCATTCTATGCCATTAAAAGGAACATCAAAATTGAAATTCCAATTAGAATCTGGCTCAAAATTTTTCAATCAGTTATAGAACCAATTGCTCTATATGGCAGTGAAGTATGGGGTCCACTCTCTAATAATGAATTTACTAAATGGGACAAACATCCAATTGAAGTATTGCATGCAGAGTTTTGCAAGACTGTATTGCAAGTACAAAGAAAAACTCCAAATAACGCATGTAGGGCAGAATTGGGCCAATATCCCCTCCTCATTCGAATAGAAAAAAGAGCCATCAAATTTTACAACCATCTAAAAACAAGTGACCCTAAAACATTCCATCACACAGCTCTACAATGTCAAGAGATGAAACCAGAGAAGAGTCCCCTCAGCCAGCTGGTTCTGAGGCTCAGTTCACCAACCCAAACCAACCCCATAGAGCCTCGGGACAGCCCACTATCTGACCACTGTGACTGATAGAAAACTGAGGAAAACATTGACTAGGTACAGACTCAGTGAGCACAGTCTGGCTATAGAGACCGGTCGTCACAGACAAACCTGGCTGCCCAGGGAGGACAGGCTGTGCTCACTCTGCTCCAGGGGAGAGGTAGAGACAGAAGTGCATTTCCTACTACACTGTGACAAATACTCAGACCTAAGAGCATATTTCTTTCCCAAAATTATAATTCAATACAAAGAATTTGAAACTATAAAAGATGAAGAAAAATTCAAATATTTGTTGGGTGAAAAGCCAAAATGTGCAGTTTTGGCAGCCAAATATGTGTCCTCCTGCCACAGCCTGAGGGACAGCCAGTGAAAAATGCAAAGTAATGTTGATAATATTTCCCATTTAGCTTAGTTTTGTTTTGTCTTTCGTACCAGGTCATGTGTCTTCTCAGTCATGTTGACACTGGTCTACTACTGTTGCTTTAATGTATTGTTGTTCTGATTAATATTGTTGTTGTAGCTGTTATTAATGGTAATCCCATGTCCACTACTACTATTATTATTGCTGTTAGTCCCACCATTTATTTATATATAAATATATATATATTTTGTGTATATATATACATATATATTTTATTTAAATTTTTCGATATGTATACTTTGACAATGTAAGTAATAATAACTTGCCATGTCAATAAAGTCCATTGAATTGAATTGAATTGAGAGAGAGCGGGGGAGAGAGACGGGGAGAGACAGAGATAGAGAGACAGAGAGAGAGATTGGGAGAGAGAGAGAGGTGAGACAGACATCACACTGGCAACTGGGGATGTTCAAGAAATGTTTAAACACACACACACACACACACACACAGCCTCTTCTACTTGCTTCACTGAACTAATATTTACAGATATAATGAGTGATGATTACAGCGCATAAAGACTATAATGAAAAAACAGAGCCTGTGTTACCCACTAACAAGCACTGAGGCTGCATCCCAAAAATGTACCCTATTCTCTATACCTCTAAAATTCAACTGTGGACCTTAAAGACAGTTCCACTGCGTTTTCTCATTGTTCATTTTCATTTTTTTCCTAGTCAGGGACTGATTTAGACCTGGGACACTGGATGGGTAAAATTAATTATCAGGCAGATCAGAAAACCAGCAGGTTCCGGACCTCGTAGGATAAGAGTTGAATACCCCTGGTCTACTGAAGGAGGATGGCCCTGGTCTACTGAAGGAGGAGGGCCCTGGTCTACTGGAGGAAGAGGGCCCTGGTCTACTGGAGGAAGAGGGCCCTGGTCTACTGAAGGAAGAGGGCCCTGGTCTACTGAAGGAAGAGGGCCCTGGTCTACTGAAGGAGCAGGGCCCTGGTCTACTGAAGGAAGAGGAGGAAGAGGGCCCTGGTCTACTGAAGGAAGAGGAGGAGGAGGGCCCTGGTCCACTGAAGGAAGAGGGCCCTGGTCCACTGAAGGAAGAGGGCCCTGGTCCACTGAAGGAAGAGGGCCCTGGTCCACTGAAGGAAGAGGGCCCTGGTCTACTGAAGGAAGAGGGTCCTGGTCTACTGAAGGAAGAGGGCCCTGGTCTACTGAAGGAAGAGGGCCCTGGTCTACTGAAGGAGGAGGAGGAGGAGCCTGGTCTACTGAAGGAGGAGGAGGAGGAGGGCCCTGGTCTACTGAAGGAAGAGGGCCCTGGTCTACTGGAGGAAGAGGGCCCTGGTCTACTGAAGGAAGAGGGCCCTGGTCTACTGAAGGAGCAGGGCCCTGGTCTACTGAAGGAAGAGGAGGAGGAGGGCCCTGGTCCACTGAAGGAAGAGGGCCCTGGTCTACTGAAGGAAGAGGGCCCTGGTCTACTGAAGGAAGAGGGCCCTGGTCTACTGAAGGAAGAGGAGGAGGAGGGCCCTGGTCCACTGAAGGAAGAGGGCCCTGGTCTACTGAAGGAAGAGGGCCCTGGTCTACTGAAGGAAGAGGGCCCTGGTCTACTGAAGGAAGAGGGCCCTGGTCTACTGAAGGAAGAGGAGGAGGAGCCTGGTCTACTGAAGGAGGAGGAGGAGGAGGAGGGCCCTGGTCTACTGAAGGAAGAGGAGGAGGAGGAGGGCCCTGGTCTACTGAAGGAATAGGAGGATGAGCCTGGTCTACTGAAGGAAGAGGAGGAGGAGCCTGGTCTACTGAAGGAAGAGGAGGAGGAGGAGGGCCCTGGTCTACTGAAGGAAGAGGAGGAGGAGCCTGGTCTACTGAAGGAAGAGGAGGAGGAGCCTGGTCTACTGAAGGAGGAGGGGGAGCCTGGTCTACTGAAGGAGGAGACAGACAGTAAACACAATGTAATCATAGCACCTACTCCTCCACACAGCTAGACTGACCATAACGTTTTGTTGTGTTACAGCCTGAATTTTAAAATGATGAAATTGAGATTGGGTGTCACTGGCCCACACACACTGGCCTACACACACACTGGCCTACACACACACTGGTCTACACACACACTGGCCTACACACACACTGGCCTACACACACACTGGCCTACACACACACTGGCCTACACACACACTGGCCTACACACCTAGTCATCGTCATATTGAATTTGGTCTTTACTACTATAGCCCATAGAAATTCATTGAATAACCCATGCATAAATCGGGAAAAAGACATTCAAAATAATAATGGTAAGGAATAAGGTTTTTTGAAGTGTCTGTCCTATATCCAGGAGATATAAGTACGTTTGTTTTGTCGGCCAAACGGCACATCAACGTCCCCGAATTCAGACGTGTCTCATTGGACTTGTGGGGGTCTTACAGCAAAACGGAGAACACCATCTTTACACAAAGAGGTCATGTTTTGTTTCCAAACCGCTCGGACGTGAGAAGAGCCTGATTTTCTGCTCCTTCCACCGCAGATGCAGAAGGCCGACATAGCTGGATGTGGTGGATTGAGACCCTGCAAAATGAGACCCAGCCCGTGCAAAAAAAATATCTCTCCAGTTTAAATTGACACAACGTCACGTCAATAGACTCTTAAGGATTTTAACCTGCCTCTTCCCCTTCATCTACACTGATTGAAGTAGACATCAGTAATTAACATCAATATAGGATCATAGCTTTCACCTGGTCAGTCTGTCATGGAAACAGCAGGAGTTCATGATGTTTTCTACACTCAGTGTACAAACACACACACACACACACACACACACACACACACACACACACACACACACACACACACACACACACACACACACACACACACACACACACACACACACACACACACAAACACACAGCCAGCTAGCGGATGTTGCTACACTAACGTTAGCTAAGTGCCCTGGATAGTGGAGGTGAGGGGAGGGTGTGTGTGTGTGTGTGTGTGTGTGTGTGTGTGTGTGTGTGTGTGTGTGTGTGTGTGTGTGTGTGTGTGTGTGTGTGTGGCGAGGCAGCCGGCACTGTTCTTTTAACAGGAAACCATCTTCTGTCATCATGACTGTAATTACAGGACAGAGACACACGCATACATTTCCACGAGAATGGAGCCCTCAGCAAGATCTCTCTCTCTCTCTCTCCATATTCTAACTCTTCCACCATAACACACAGCCCTACTGCCTCTCATCTTCACACCTAGTCATCGTCATCATCATCAACATCACCATCAACAGCATCAACATGATCATCATCAACATCACCATGATCACCATTACCAACAACATCACCATGATCAACATCAACATCACCATGATCATCAACAACATCACCAGGATCATCATTACCAACAACATCACCATGATCATTATTACCAACAACATCACCATGATCATCATCAACATCACCATGATCATCATCAACATCACCATGATCATCATCAACATCACCATGATCAACATCACCATGATCATCATTACCAACAACATCACCATGATCAACAACAACATCACCATGATCACCATTACCAACAACATCACCATGATCATCATTACCAACAACATCACCATGATCAACAACAACATCACCATGATCACCATTACCAACAACATCACCATGATCAACAACAACATCACCATGATCATCAACAACATCACCATGATCATCATCAACATCACCATGATCAACATTACCAACAACATCACCATGATCAACAACATCACCATGATAATCAACAACATCACCATGATCATCATCAACATCACCATGATCATCATCAACATCACCATGATCAACATTACCAACAACATCACCATGATCAACAACAACATCACCATGATCATCATCAACATCACCGTGATCATCATCAACATCACCATGATCATCATCAACATCACCGTGATCATCATCAACATCACCATGATCATCATCAACATCACCATGATCATCAACAACATCACCATGATCACCATTACCAACAACATCACCATGATCAACAACAACATCACCATGATAATCAACAACATCACCATGATCATCATCAACATCACCATGATCATCATCAACATCACCATGATCAACATTACCAACAACATCACCATGATCATCATCAACATCACCGTGATCATCAACAACATCACCATGATCATCATCAACATCACCATGATCATCATCAACATCACCATGATCAACATTACCAACAACATCACCATGATCAACAACAACATCACCATGATCATCATCAACATCACCATGATCATCATCAACATCACCATGATCATCATCAACATCACCGTGATCATCATCAACATCACCATGATCATCAACAACATCACCATGATCATCATCAACATCACCGTGATCATCATCAACATCACCATGATCATCATCAACATGATCACCAACAACATCACCATGATCACCATCAACATCACCATGATCATCATCAACATCACCATGATCATCATCAACATCACCATGATCATCAACAACAACACCATGATCATCACCAACATCACCATGATCATCATCAACATCACCGTGATCATCAACAACATCACCATGATCATCATCAACATCACGGTGATCATCATCAACATCACCATGATCATCAACAACATCACCATGATCATCATCAACATCACCGTGATCATCATCAACATCACCATGATCATCATCAACATCACCATGATCATCAACAACAACACCATGATCATCACCAACATCACCATGATCATCAACAACATCACCATGATCATCAACAACATCACCATGATCATCATCAACATCCCCATGATCATCAACAACATCACCATGATCATCAACAACATGATAATCATCAACATCCCCATGATCATCATCAACATCACCATGATCATCATCAACATGATCATCAACAACATCACCATGATCATCATCAATATCCCAATGATCATCATCAACATCACCATGATCACCATCAACATCACCATGATCATCATCAACATCACCATGATCATCATTATCAACAACATCACCATCATCCTCACCAATCTTCTCTGCTGGTACTGATTGGTAGCCTACCGTAATGTGTGTCCTGACATGGCCTGCAGAAAGACCCGGCACAGAGAGACTTCTTTTGCAAATTACTATGAATTAGCAGACTTCTTTCCTAAAACTTGTCAATACTGAACATCATATTAAAGGTATGAAATAAATAACAGGTCTATTTCGCTTCAGCAAACACAATTAATCTGTGTGAACATGGCGGCTCTCAACACAGAGGGGCGGCCGCTACTATACGAGAGATTGTTTGTGAGGAGATTACCTTTGCACTAGACTTACAATTAAAACCGGTAAATTAATCATTGGCAGTGCTCACTGCTAAATTGGATACTTATTAAACTAAATAGGAAAGTTTGGAGAAATTCAATGTACGGGGTCAAAAGATTTTGAAACTGGTGTGGAAGCGGGCAAACCCAACTTCCTTCATGAGTAATCTATTCTATGAACTGTTTGGGCAGGAGAAGGTGGGTCCCATGTTGCTGATTAATAAATCATTTTACTGCAGTGGGGTAAATCAGGGTGTGACGAAGACGCGGGGAGTCGGGAAGCAGGTGCAGTCTGTGAGTTTAATTGGAACGAACATAGAGAGAATAGAAAAACAGGAGAAGCGTCTGAACAAGAAAACAGAAACAATGCTGCCTGATGGGTAATACAACGGAGTGCTAGATAAAAGGGAAGTAATCAGGATAGTGACAAAGTCCAGGTGTGCGTAATGATGGTTGCCAGGTGTGCGTAATGATGGATTGGCAGTACTGATGGTTAGTAGCCCGGGTGATGTCGCCCACCGGAGCAGGAGTAGACGCATGGCTCCAGCCATAGGACGACGCCGGCCAAGTGGACGGCCCCGAGGGCGAGTAGCAGGCCGGATGGCGAGTAGCGGGCCGGATGGCGAAGGTGGAAATCTCAGATGACGTTGGGATCTAAAATGGCATCCACTGGAACCCAACACCGGACCGAACCCTTCCCAGAGCCGACCCTCACGATGTCAGGAGTCCAGGATGCATCTGACGGCATGGGCAGAAGGGTGTAGTGGGGGACGGCATCAACCAGGGGACCAGGAAAACACAGGTCTGAGGAGCAATACATGAAAAGAGGGTGAGATCCGGTAGTTAGTGGGGAGCTGGAATCGGTATATTACCCATTGACCCTCCGGAGGACTTTGAATGGCCCCACAAACCGGGGACTCAGCTTCCGGCAGGGCAGGAGGAAAGGGAGATTCCTGGTGGAGAGCCAGACGCGATCACCAGGATGGAACACGGGAGCCTCACTGCGGTGGCGGTCCGCCTGCTCCTTCTGGCGGCGGACGGTGCGTTGGAGCCTCACGTGGGCAGCGTTCAAAACCTCCTGCGCACTGGAACCACTCGTCCACTGGAGGAGCTCCGGTCTGGCTCCTTCCACCAAAAGTGTGTTTTTTTATCAGTTTAATAACATGCTTAGGGAATGTGATTTTGGGAAAGAGGTCATCTTAATGGGAGATTTTAACATTAATTATGAAGACAAGTCTTGTAGGAAAACCCTCAAATGGATCACTAATACCTTTGACCTTACACAGCTAGCTAAAGGACCAACCAGGGTGACTTGTTGCTCTAAAACACAGATTGATCTGGTGTTCAGTAATAAACCAGAGAGAGTGACTAAATCATTCAATATGGTTACTGGGCTATCTGATCATAATCTGACACTTATAGTCAGAAAGCTGTCTAAGAACAGGTTTAACCTCTACTGAACAGGTTTAACCTCTCTACTGAACAGGTTTAACCTCTCTACTGAACAGGTTTAACCTCTCTACTGAACAGGTTTAACCTCTCTACTGAACAGGTTTAACCTCTCTACTGAACAGGTTTAACCTCTCTACTGTTAGAAAGCCTGATCAACTAAGAATACCTAAGAGTGAATTAAACTATTTTGAAAACGCAATTAAGGGAATTAACTGGAATGATCTCTTGTCCTATACAGACGTGGAAACTGATAGTCTGGTTTTTCTATCCACAATCCAGACTACAATAAATGGTTTCCTAAAGAAAATCAAATCCAAACCTGGCCAAAAGAGCACTCTTCCTTGGCTAAATGGAGAAATCTGGAAATTGATGAAAGAACGAGATTATGCTCTAAAAACAGCCCTAAAATCCAAATTAGAGCATGACAGACGTAGGTTTACCATGTTGAGAAATAAGGTGATGAAAGAAATCAGACAGGCCAAGGCAAACTTTTTTATTAACATAATTGGTGAAGCAAAGGGAAATTCTAAATTGATCTGGGAGAATCTAAAACAGTTAACAGGGAAAGACCATAGTAACACTGCAAAAAGACTAGAAATCATGGTGAATAACAATCTAACACAGGATGCAGTCGAAATAGCAATAGCCTTCTATTCCTACTTTATTGACTCTGTCAGGGTACTGACACAGAACCCCTCCCCTGGTTTCTGGGGCTCAGTGCTAGTGAATGACACTCAACCTGTCTTCATCATAAGGGAGGTTTCTGAGTCAAAGGTGAACAAGGTGATTAGCTCACTAAAGAACTCTAAAGCCAAAGATGTGTTTGGGCTGGACTCTACCTTTCTTAAAAACTACAAAGAGTCACTCATTGGCCCCATTACTAAGGTCACCAACACATCTATTGGTCTGGGGGTGTTTCCAAGGGTATGGAAGTCGGCCATAATAACGGCCATCTTTAAATCGGGCGACCCTGCTGACGTGAGTAACTACAGGCCCATTAGTATACTACCTGTGGTGTCAAAGGTTGTTGAAAAGTGTGTAGCAGAACAACTGATTGCCCACCTCAACAACAGCCCCTTCACATTACACTCCGTGCAGTTTGGCTTCAGAGCGAAACACTCCACAGAAACGGCCAACTGCTTTCTTCTGGAAAATGTAAAGTCCAAGATGGACAAAGGGGGCGTTGTTGGGGCTGTGTTTCTGGACCTAAGGAAGGATTTTGATACCGTTAACCATGAGATTCTCTTTTCAAAATTGTCCAAGTTCAACTTTTCCCCCGATAATTGAGATGGATGAAATCATACCTTGAAGGCAGAACTCAGTGTGTCAGAGTGAGCAATGAGCTGTTGCCCACTCTTAGCTATGATGTGGGCGTCCCCCAAGGGTCAATACTGGGGCCCCTCCTGTTCAGCCTGTACATTAATGATCTGCCTTCTGTCTGTACTGGGTCTGAAGTTCAGCCTGTACATTAATCAAATCAAATCAAATTTTATTAGTCACATACACATGGTTAGCAGATGTTAATGCGAGTGTAGCGAAATGCTTGTGCTTCTAGTTCCGACAATGCAGTAATAACCAACAAGTAATCTAACCTAACAATTCCACAACTACTACCTTACACACACACACAAGTGTAAAGGGATAAAGAATATGTACATAAAGATATATGAATGAGTGGTGGTACAGAACGGCATGGCAGATGCAGTAGATGGTATAGAGTACGGTATATACATATGAGATGAGTACTGTAGGGTATGTAAACATAAAGTGGCATAGTTTAAAGTGGCTAGTGGTACATGTATTACATAAAGATGGCAAGATGCAGTAGATGATATAGAGTACAGTATATACATATGAGATGGGTAATGTAGGGTATGTAAACATTATATTAAGTGGCATTGTTTAAAGTGGCTAGTGGTACATTTTTACATAATTTCCATCAATTCCCATTTTTAAAGTGGCTGGAGTTGAGTCGGTATGTTGGCAGCGGCCGCTAAATGTTAGTGGTGGCTGTTTAACAGTCTGATGGCCTTGAGATAGAAGCTGTTTTTCAGTCTCTCGGTCCCTGCTTTGATGCACCTGTACTGACCTCGCCTTCTGGATGATAGCGGGGTGAACAGGCAGTGGCTTGGGTGGTTGTTGTCCTTGATGATCTTTATGGCCTTCCTGTGACATCGGGTGGTGTAGGTGTCCTGGAGGGCAGGTAGTTTGCCCCCGGTGATGCGTTCTGCAGACCTCACTACCCTCTGGAGAGCCTTACGGTTGTGGGCGGAGCAGTTGCCGTACCAGGCGGTGATACAGCCCGACAGGATGCTCTCGATTGTGCATCTGTAGAAGTTTGTGAGTGCTTTTGGTGACAAGCCGAATTTCTTCAGCCTCCTGAGGTTGAAGAGGCGCTGCTGCGCCTTCTTCACAACGCTGTCTGTGTGGGTGGACCAATTCAGTTTGTCCGTGATGTGTACACCGAGGAACTTAAAACTTTCCACCTTCTCCACTACTGACCCGTCGATGTGGATAGGGGGGTGCTCCCTCTGCTGTTTCCTGAAGTCCACAATCATCTCCTTTGTTTTGTTGACGTTGAGTGTGAGGTTATTTTCCTGACACCACACTCCGAGGGCCCTCACCTCCTCCCTGTAGGCCGTCTCGTCGTTGTTGGTAATCAAGCCTACCACTGTAGTGTCATCCGCAAACTTGATGATTGAGTTGGAGGCGTGCATGGCCACGCAGTCGTGGGTGAACAGGGAGTACAGGAGAGGGCTCAGAACGCACCCTTGTGGGGCCCCAGTGTTGAGGATCAGCGGGGTGGAGATGTTGTTACCTACCCTCACCACCTGGGGGCGGCCCGTCAGGAAGTCCAGGACCCAGTTGCACAGGGCGGGGTCGAGACCCAGGGTCTCGAGCTTGATGACGAGTTTGGAGGGTACTATGGTGTTAAATGCTGAGCTGTAATCGATGAACAGCATTCTCACATGGGTATTCCTCTTGTCCAGATGGGTTAGGGCAGTGTGCAGTGTGGTTGCGATTGCGTCGTCTGTGGACCTATTGGGTCGGTAAACAAATTGGAGTGGGTCTAGGGTGTCCGGTAGGGTGGAGGTGATATGGTCCTTGACTAGTCTCTCAAAGCACTTCATGATGACGGAAGTGAGTGCTACGGGGCGGTAGTCGTTTAGCTCAGTTACCTTAGCTTTCTTGGGAACAGGAACAATGGTGGCCCTCTTGAAGCATGTGGGAACAGCAGACTGGGATAAGGATTGATTGAATATGTCCGTAAACACACCAGCCAGCTGGTCTGCGCATGCTCTGAGGACGCGGCTGGGAATGCCGTCTGGGCCTGCAGCCTTGCGAGGGTTAACACGTTTAAATGTTTTACTCACCTCGGCTGCAGTGAAGGAGAGCCCGCAGGTTTTGGTAGGGGGCCGTGTCAGTGGCACTGTATTGTCCTCAAAGCGGGCAAAAAAGTTGTTTAGCCTGTCTGGGAGCAAGACATCCTGGTCCGCGACGGGGCTGGTTTTCTTTTTGTAATCCGTGATTGACTGTAGACCCTGCCACATACCTCTTGTGTCTGAGCTGTTGAATTGCGACTCGATTTTGTCTCTGTACTGGGACTTAGCCTGTTTGATTGCCTTGCGGAGAGAATAGCTACACTGTTTGTATTCGGTCATGCTTCCGGTCACCTTGCCCTGGTTAAAAGCAGTGGTTCGCGCTTTCAGTTTCACGCGAATGCTGCCGTCAATCCACGGTTTCTGGTTTGGGAATGTTTTAATCGTTGCTGTGGGTACGAAATCGTCAATGCACTTCCTAATGAACTCGCTCACCGAATCAGCATATTCGTCAATATTGTTGTTGGACGCGATGCGGAACATATTCCAATCCGCGTGATCGAAGCAGTCTTGAAGCGTGGATTCAGATTGGTCGGACCAGCGTTGAACAGACCTGAGCGCGGGAGCCTGTTGTTTGAGTTTCTGTTTGTAGGCTGGAATCAACAAAATGGAGTCGTGGTCAGCTTTTCCGAAAGGGGGGCGGGGGAGGGCCTTATATGCGTCGCGGAAATTAGTATAACAATGGTCTAGGGTTTTTCCAGCCCTGGTAGCACAATCGATATGCTGATAGAATTTAGGGAGTTTTGTTTTTAGATTAGCCTTGTTAAAATCCCCAGCTACGATGAATGCAGCCTCAGGGTGTGTGGTTTCCAGTTTACAAAGAGTCAGATAAAGTTCGTTCAGGGCCATCGATGTGTCTGCTTGGGGGGGAATATATACGGCTGTGATTATGATTGAAGAGAATTCCCTTGGTAGATAATGCGGTCGACATTTGATTGTGAGGAGTTCTAGATCAGGTGAACAGAATGACTTGAGTTCCTGTGTGTTGTTATGATGATCACACCACTTCTCGTTAATCATAAGGCATACCCCCCCGCCCCTCTTCTTACCGGAAAGATGTTTGTTTCTGTCGGCGCGATGCATGAAGAAACCAGCTGGCTGCACCGACTCCGTTAGCGTCCCTTGAGTTAGCCATGTTTCCGTGAAGCAGAGCAGGTTGCAATCCCTGATGTCTCTCTGGAATGCTACCCGTGCTCGGATTTCATCAACCTTGTTGTCAAGAGACTGGACATTGGCGAGTAGTATGCTAGGGAGTGGAGCGCGATGTGCCCGTCTCCGAAGCCTGACCACGAGACCGCCTCGTTTGCCCCTTTTTCGGCGTCGCACAGGGTCGCCGGCTGGGATCAGATCCATTGTATTGGGTGGAAGGCAAAACACTGGATCCGTTTCGGGAAAGTCATATTCCTGGTAGGAACGATGATGAGTTGACGTTAATCGTATATTCAGTAGTTCCTCCCGACTGTATGTAATGAAACCTAAGATTACCTGGGGTACCGATGTAAGAAATAACACGTAAAAAAACAAAATACTGCATATTTTCCAAGGAACGCGAAGCGAGGCGGCCATCTCTTTTCGGCGCCGGAATCTGGTAACCCAAATCGAACATAGGGCATCTGGTAACCCAAATCGAACATAGGGCATCTGGTAACCCAAATCTAATAGAGGGCATCTGGTAACCCAAATCTAATAGAGGGAATGATCTGCCTTCTGTCTGTACCGGGTCTGTAGTTCAAATGTTTGCAGATGATAGAGTGATATATGTGCAAAGAGCAAACAACAAGCTGCACAAGAACTCACTACTGTAATGGTCCAGGTTACAAAGTGGCTCAGTGACTCACTACTGTAATGGTCCAGGTTACAAAGTGACTCACTACTGTAGTGGTCCAGGTTACAAAGTGACTCACTACTGTAATGGTCCAGGTTACAAAGTGACTCAGTGACTCACTACTGTAATGGTCCAGGTTACAAAGTGACTCAGTGACTCACTACTGTAATGGTCCAGGTTACAAAGTGACTCAGTGACTCACTACTGTAATGGTCCAGGTTACAAAGTGACTCACTACTGTAATGGTCCAGGTTACAAAGTGACTCAGTGACTCACTACTGTAATGGTCCAGGTTACAAAGTGGCTCAGTGACTCACTACTGTAATGGTCCAGGTTACAAAGTGGCTCAGTGACTCACTACTGTAATGGTCCAGGTTACAAAGTGGCTCAGTGACTCACTACTGTAATGGTCCAGGTTACAAAGTGACTCACTACTGTAATGGTCCAGGTTACAAAGTGACTCACTACTGTAATGGTCCAGGTTACAAAGTGACTCAGTGACTCACTACTGTAATGGTCCAGGTTACAAAGTGGCTCACTACTGTAATGGTCCAGGTTACAAAGTGGCTCAGTGACTCACTACTGTAATGGTCCAGGTTACAAAGTGGCTCAGTGACTCACTACTGTAATGGTCCAGGTTACAAAGTGGCTCAGTGACTCACTACTGTAATGGTCCAGGTTACAAAGTGGCTCAGTGACTCACTACTGTAATGGTCCAGGTTACATAGTGGCTCAGTGACTCACTACTGTAATGGTCCAGGTTACATAGTGACTCACTACTGTAATGGTTCAGGTTACATAGTGACTCACTACTGTAATGGTCCAGGTTACAAAGTGGCTCAGTGACTCACTACTGTAATGGTCCAGGTTACAAAGTGGCTCAGTGACTCACTACTGTAATGGTCCAGGTTACAAAGTGGCTCAGTGACTCACTACTGTAATGGTCCAGGTTACAAAGTGGCTCAGTGACTCACTACTGTAATGGTCCAGGTTACAAAGTGACTCAGTGACTCACTACTGTAATGCTCCAGGTTACAAAGTGACTCAGTGACTCACTACTGTAATGGTCCAGGTTACAAAGTGGCTCAGTACTGTAATGGTCCAGGTTACAAAGTGACTCACTACATTTACATTTACATTTAAGTCATTTAGCAGACGCTCTTATCCAGAGCGACTTACAAATTGGTGCATTCACCTTATGATATCCAGTGGAACAACCACTTTACAATAGTGCATCTAACTCTTTTAAGGGGGAGGGGGGGGGGGGGTTAGAAGGATTACTTTATCCTATCCTAGGTATTCCTTAAAGAGGTGGTCCAGGTTACAAAGTGACTCAGTGACTCGTGTTTGCATCTCAATGTGAAAAAAACTGTTTGCATGTTCTTCACAAAGAGGGCAACAGATGCTACTGAGCCAGATGTCTGTGTGTCAGGGGAGAAGCTCCAGGTGGTATCTGATTTTAAGTACCTTGGCATCATACTTGATTCCAACCTCTCTTTTAAAAAGCATGTGAAAAAGGTAATTCAGATAACCAAATTCAACCTAACTAATTTCCGATTTATATGAAATTGTTTGACTACAGAGGTAGCAAAACTGTACTTCAAATCTATGATACTCCCCCACTTAACATACTGCTTGACTAGTTGGGCCCAAGCTTGCTGTACAACATTAAAACCTATTCAGTCCATCTACAAACAGGCTCTCAAAGTGCTTGATAGGAAGCCCAATAGCCATCATCACTGTTACATCCTCAGAAATTGGGAAAATGTTTGGGAAAATTTGTTGGAAAAATCTTGTGCAATACACCGACGCATGTCTTGTATTCAAGATCATAAATGGCCTGGCTCCCCCTCCACTCAGTATCTTTGTTAAACAGAAAACCCAAACATATGGCAGCAGATCCACAAGGTCTGCCATGAGAGGTGACTGTATAGTTCCCTTAAGGAAAAGCACCTTTAGTAAATCCACTTTCTCTGTGAGAGCTTCCCATGTCTGGAATACACTGCCATCAGACACACATAACTGCACCACATATCACACTTTCACAAAATGCCTGAAGACATGGCTAAAGGTCAATCAGATTTGTGAACATAATCCCTAGCTGTGTATTGCCGCTTTCCATGTTGTCTGTTGTCTGTAGCTTGTGAGGTGTGGAAACACTTTGTTGCTTTTATGAATTTTGTCTTAGTGCTTTTTGTCCTATGTTGCTCAGTCTGTATGCTATGTCTTGCTTGTTCTATGTTTCCCAGTCTGTATGCTATGTCTTGCTTGTTCTATGTTGCTTTGTCTGTATGCTACGTCTTGCTTGTTCTATGTTGCTCAGTCTGTATGCTACGTCTTGCTTGTTCTATGTTGCTCAGTCTGTATGCTACGTCTTGCTTGTTCTATGTTGCTCTGTCTGTATGCTATGTCTTGCTTGTTCTATGTTTCCCAGTCTGTATGCTATGTCTTGCTTGTTCTATGTTGCTTTGTCTGTATGCTACGTCTTGCTTGTTCTATGTTGCTCAGTCTGTATGCTACGTCTTGCTTGTTCTATGTTGCTCAGTCTGTATGCTACGTCTTGCTTGTTCTATGTTGCTCTGTCTGTATGCTACGTCTTGTTGTTCTATGTTGCTCAGTCTGTATGCTACGTCTTGCTTGTCCTATGTTGCTCTGCGTGTGCTCACTGCTCATTGATTGTCTGTATTGTAATTGTTTTTAATAACCTGTCCAGGGACTGCGGTTGAAAATTAGCCGGCTGGCTAAAACCGGCACTTTTACCGAAACGTTGATTAATGTGCACTGTCCCTGTAAAAATAAAATAAACTCAACTAAACTCAACTTCTGGTTAGTCCTCTCTACCTGGCCGTTGGACTGAGTCCGGTACCCAGATGTGAGGCTGACCGTGACCCCCAGCTTCTCCATGCAGGCTCTCAATACCCGAGACGTGAATTGAGGTCCACGGTCGGAGACGATGTTCTCCGGAAGGCCATAGAGTCAGAAGACCTGCTGGAACAGTGTCTCAGCGACCTGGAGACCAGAGAGAGAGGGAGGACCTGCTGGAACAGTGTCTCAGCGACCTGGAGACCAGAGAGAGAGGGAGGACCTGCTGGAACAGTGTCTCAGCGACCTGGAGACCAGAGAGACCAGAGAGAGAGGGAGGACCTGCTGGAACAGTGTCTCAGTGACCTGGAGACCAGAGAGAGAGGGAGGACCTGCTGGAACAATGTCTCAGCGACCTGGAGACCAGAGAGAGAGAGGGATAAAACAGCAGGACCTGGAAAATCTGTCCACAGTAACAATAACAGTGGTGAAACCATCAGATTGGGAGAAGATCAGTTAGCCCCAGTCTCCCCTATGCATTCACCGCCATTGGTGAGCGCTGAACGCACATTAACCATGCCGCTGCATAAACTCTGGTTCTGAAATGGTGCAGTTCACTCATTGGATTTGAGAAATAAGTGTAACACTAGAAAGTTCTGTGATTATCCTATTTTGTATTTAGTCATTTTTACATAAAGGAGGTTACACATCTACAGGACATATCATTTAGACAGATTCATATATTCAGATATGATATATGGGAGGTTACATATCTACAGGACATATCATTTAGACAGATTCATATATTCAGATATGATATATGGGAGGTTACATATCTACAGGACATATCATTTAGACAGATTCATATATTCAGATATGATATATGGGAGGTTACATATCTACAGGACATATCATTTAGACAGATTCATATATTCAGATATGATATATGGGAGGTTACATATCTACAGGACATATCATTTAGACAGATTCATATATTCAGATATGATATATGGGAGGTTACACATCTACAGGTCATATCATTCAATCTGGCTTGGTGTGGATTTACAATCAGAGGTGTACAATTCTTTATAAAAACGTAGCTCGAATCTGGCTCTTGTCGTAGGTCTCCCCTCTGTTTTAGCAGTTCGGCGCTCAGGTTTGGATAGACGTTGGTCCTCTTCCCTTGCATACTGTAGATCAGACCCCCGGATTCCGCTGCAAGGCCGAACAATTCGCTGCTTGACTTCACAGCTGTGGATCCGTACGATCATACAGCGGGAGCCCGCCACACGGGTCAATGGTCGGACCCCTTTCCTGCAGTCCATAACCATGAGTGAGAGGTGTATACGTCTGTTTCAAAGTAGATTTGATTAAGACTACCAAGAAACACTCTGTGTGACTCTGTGTCACGTCATACTTTACGCTCCGGCGCTCAACGTCGCCGGTCTACTAACCACCGGTCCTGGCAACCATCATTATGCACACCTGGACTTCGTCACTACCCAGATGACTTCCCCTTTACCTAGAACTCTGTTGTATTACCCATCAGGCAGTATTGTTTCTGTTTTCTTGTTCTCCTGTTTTTGTATTCGCTCTATGTTCGTTCAGATTAAACTGACTGACTGCACCTGCTTCCTGCCACCCTGCGTCTCCGTAACAGAATACTGCCTCACACAATGCAAGCAGCAGCCAACCGAGACATCTCCTAGATGGTTGACGAACAGGAAGTTCGTCACTTCGCCAACACCATGACCAGCTGGCGTAACGTCTACAGCGTCTCCCCCCAAAACGAGCGGAGGATCCTTTACCATGAGTCGACCCAGCGAGCCAGCACCTCAGCTCATTCAGCAGTCCGACCAGGTCAGCGATGCCTGTTTTTCTCTCCCCGACAAAATATGACGGGACTCCATCCAAATGCCGTGGCTCCCTCTATTTCACTCATCAGATGAGAGCCCCCCCCCCAACATCGAGAGGTCCAAGGTTGCCACGGTTATTTCCCTGCTGACCAGAGTGGGCTACGGCTGTGTGGGAGATAGGAGAGGAGGAGCCGGGTTCTTATGAGAGGTTCATGGCTCTGTTCTGAAGAGTATTCGATCGTCCACCAAAGGGCAGAGAGTGGGGGTGAGCGCCTACTCCAACTATGGCCAGACCGCTGGTCGTGTATATCGACGACATCTAGATCTACTCGGCTACCTTGGAGGATTACATCGTCCACGTCCAGGACGCCTCAGGAGAACCATCTGTATGTCAAAGAGGCGCCAGTTCCATCAGGCCGCTGTGTCCTTCTTGGGATATCGGATCAGCACCACAGGGACTGGTTATGGAGGAGAGGAAGGTCGAGGCGGTCAGGTCATGGCCAGTCCCAACCACCATAAAATAACTACAAGATTTTTTTGAGTGCACCCATCATACCACCCTCCCGAATTGTTGCCCCCGTGCTTTGGGATGTAAACATCTGCCAGGCTCTGGAATGGGAACCCTACCTGCCCTCTGGAGCACACCTACGTTACCACGGAGGTAAGATATCGGCTGTTGACTTGGGCGCATACATCCCTTGCTGCTGAAATCACCCCTGAATCCATCTCCATTAAGTACTGGTGGCCCACCTTGGCACAGGACACCGTCCGCTAGGTTAACTCCTGGTGCCCAAACCAAATCTCCCCGGCACGCTCCAACAGGGAAACTCCTTCCCCTTCCCGTGCCTCAGCAGCCTCGGTCCCATCTGTCCATAACTGTAACACGGGTCACGTGTAACAGCTAGGCCTGCATTATATTCACATGATCCTTATCTGAGTGCCAGAATAAAGTTTTTTTGGGGGGGGGGGGGGGGGGGTCAATATGTTGTTAACTAGGAACAAGATTCTGTTTAGAGTTTGATCTAAAGATTAGCTCAATGGGGTAAATGCAGATGGTCAATCCTCAGGCTATTTATTTATAGTCAGGTACCATACCGCAACAGGTGGGCGACAGCTGGGGATTAGGCTCAATGCCGAACAGCACACCTGCTTCATTATATGGACCAATGTGTTATTGGGCTCATTTCTGGAGGGGGACATTATGTTTGAGTAGAAAATGAACTAAACTAAGCAAAAAAAGAAAAGTCCTCTCACTGTCAACTGCGTTTATTTTCTGCAAACTTAACATGTGTAAATATTTGTATGAACATAACAAGATTCAACAACTGAGACATAAACTGAACAAGTTCCACAGACGTGATGAACAGAAATGGAATAATGTGTCCCTGAACAAAGGGGGGGGGGTCAACATCAAAAGTAACAGTCAATATCTGGTGTGGCCACCAGCTGCATTAAGTACTGCAGTGCATCTCCTCCTCATGGACTGCACCAGATTTGCCAGTTCTTGCTGTGAGATGTTACCCCACTCTGCCACCAAGGCACCTGCAGGTTCCCGGACATTTCTGGGGGGAATGGCCCTAGCCCTCACCCTCCGATCCAACAGTTCCCAGACGTGCTCAATTGTATTGAGATCCAGGCTCTTCGCTGGCCATGGCAGAACCCTGACATTCCTGTCTTGCAGGAAATCACGCACAGAACGAGCAGTATGGCTGGTGGCATTGTCATGCTGGAGGGTCATGTCAGGATGAGCCTACAGGAAGGGTACCACATGAGGGAGGAGGATGTCTTCCCTGTAACGCACAGCGTTGAGATTGCCTGCAATAACAACAAGCTCAGTCCGATGATGCTGTTGTCCCATAACCATGATGGACCCTCCACCTCCCAATCGATCCTGCTCCAGAGTACAGACCTCGGTGTAACGCTCACTGATGGAGGGATTGTGCATTCCTGGTGTAACTCGGGCAGTTGTTGTTGCCATCCTGTACCTGTCCCGCAGCTGTGATGATCAGATGTTCCGATCCTGTGCAGGTGTTGTTACACGTGGTCTGCCACTGTGAGGACGATCAGCTGTCCGTTCTGTCTCCCTGTAGCGCTGTCTTAGGCGTCTCACAGTACGGACATTGCAGTTTATTGCCCTGGCCACATCTGCAGTCCTCATGCCTCCTTGCAACATGCCTAAGGCACGTTCACGCAGAGCAGGGACCCTGTTTTTCAGAGTCTGTAGAAAGGCCTCTTTAGTGTCCTAAGTTTTCATAACTGTGACCTTAATTGCCTACCGTCTGTAAGCTGTTAGTGTCTTAACAACCGATCCACAGGTGCATGTTCATTAATTGTTTATGGTTCATTGAACAAGCATGTGAAAAAGTGTTTAAACCCTTTACAATGAAGATCTGTGAAGTTATTTGGATTTTTACGAATTATCTTTGAAAGACAGGGTCCTGAAAAAGGGACGTTTATTTTTTTGCTGAGTTTAGCAATCCCCCACCTCCAACAGTCCAACTGAACCACTGAGCACCATACCACAACACATAGAGAGCAGGGGTCAACTGAACCACTGAGCACCATACCACAACACACAGAGAGCAGGGGTCAACTGAACCACTGAGCACCATACCACAACACATAGAGAGCAGGGGTCAACTGAACCACTGAGCACCATACCACAACACACAGAGAGCAGGGGTCAACTGAACCACTGAGCACCATACCACAACACACAGAGATCAGGGGTCAACTGAACCACTGAGCACCATACCACAGAGAGCAGGGGTCAACTGAACCACTCAGCACCATACCACAACACACAGAGAGCAGGGGTCAACTGAACCACTGAGCACCATACCACAACACACAGAGAGCAGGGGTCAACTGAACCACTGAGCACCATACCACAGAGAGCAGGGGTCAACTGAACCACTGAGCACCATACCACAGAGAGCAGGGGTCAACTGAACCACTGAGCACCATACCACAACACACAGAGAGCAGGGGTCAACTGAACCACTCAGCACCATACCACAACACACAGAGAGCAGGGGTCAACTGAACCACTGAGCACCATACCACAACACACAGAGAGCAGGGGTCAACTGAACCACTGAGCACCATACCACAGAGAGCAGGGGTCAACTGAACCACTCAGCACCATACCACAGAGAGCAGGGGTCAACTGGGGTCTTGTCTCTCCTATTTATACTGTGTCTGTCTGTATGCCTGCACATCTGGCCATCATCATTATACAACCTTACTATACACACAACTTTACAACAATTATATCTGGAAAAACCCTGCATGTCACATTGTGAGGTCAATAGTTAGCATTAGCAACCTTGTGATGATGCCTGGCTAGCTAGTTATGCAGGACTGCCTTGTTAAAAATGTGTTTTACAACGATTATTTAAAAACTCTGAATGTCACATTTTGAGGTCAGGTCTGGCAGATAACGAGAATAAGTAATTCCTAACATGACTTTATCCTGTTGTTCTTACATATTAAACACACGGTAGTATTATCCTTACCTTTGTTGTTCACGGTTGTAGAAAATCATGTGGACTGACAGTGACACCTCCTGGCTGGAAATGTTGACGGTGTAATGTCTTGTACACGGCGCTAGGCGGCAGTGTCACCCATTCAACGTCTTGTCGTTGTTTCCGTCTCCGCTCCTGATTCATATTTGGGTTCGTTCGGTTTAGTTCTTTCTCTTCCGGTTGTCGTCTCTTACGTGTGGCAGGTAACGAATTTCACTCCTGAGTCTAACATGTAAATCTGCATCAATCCTCCTGTGATTTTAGATTCATATAAGCCATGCATGTATGTTTATAGCGGGACATATCACGAACCACACAGGCATCTTTATATTTGCTAAATTTGTTCCCGCTTGGATGATTAAAACTACATAACTAGGTTGGGTGTCCCTTTCTACCCGCTAGCTATTCTTGCTAGGAAAACACTCCACCAAATTGAAAAGGTGTCAAATGTTTTGGATAATACTGTCGGAACTGTATCTCAAAGCTTTCAGCACGTACAAGGCGACAATGTCAATGTTTACATCGTTGCAAACCCCTACGGCTTGTTGCTAGCTAGTCAGTCGGCATCGTATAAGTAGTAAGTGTAGCGAACATGAGTTCCAGCGTGGGTTTTTTGGGTCAGTTCTGAAATTAAACAAATTTCTCTTCCATCAACAGATCCACAGAACAGAAATGGCAAAGTCAAAGAATCACACCACCCACAACCAGTGTGAGTAGAAATGAATGGTTAGGAAGTTAAGTTAGTTAGCTAGATACAAGTGATGGTGCCTAACTAACTAGGTAGTTGGCATTACAGGAGTAGCAGCAGCCTACCCGGTTGTTTGTGTCCGTTTTCGAAATAAATTGACTAGAGCTCTGCAGGAGTAGCCTGAATCCTGTTTTCATTTTTTAGGTCATTGTTTCCATAAACGTGTTGACAAGTCTCTTTCTCCTGTCTGTCCACAGCCCGTAAGGCCCACAGGAATGGGATCAAGAAGCCCAGACCAGACCGTTACGAGTCCATGAAAGGGGTATTTATTATTGATCTGCTGGCCTATCGACCGTTACGATTTGTATGCAGTTTGTAACGTTGCCACGTTTAGATCAATGGGCGTTGTCATTCACACCTGGATGTTTATGTAAATCAGATGTAGGTGCCTTTGCCTCAATAATATAAATGTAACAAAACGAAGGGGCCCTAATGTGGACATCCTGTGAGGTTGCTCTCCCACGGCTCTGTCCTTGTGGCGTACGGGAGCGTAGCACTTCGATGCTGTGACGTGGCTCTGTCCTTGTGGCGTACGGGAGCGTAGCACTTCGATGCTGTGACGTGGCTCTGTCCTTGTGGCGTACGGGAGCGTAGCACTTCGATGCTGTGACGTGGCTCTGTCCTTGTGGCGTACGGGAGCGTAGCACTTCGATGCTGTGACGTGGCTCTGTCCTTGTGGCGTACGGGAGCGTAGCACTTCGATGCTGTGACGTGGCTCTGTCCTTGTGGCGTACGGGAGCGTAGCACTTCGATGCTGTGACGTGGCTCTGTCCTTGTGGCGTACGGGAGCGTAGCACTTCGATGCTGTGACGTGGCTCTGTCCTTGTGGCGTACGGGAGCGTAGCACTTCGATGCTGTGACGTGGCTCTGTCCTTGTGGCGTACGGGAGCGTAGCACTTCGATGCTGTGACGTGGCTCTGTCCTTGTGGCGTACGGGAGCGTAGCACTTCGATGCTGTGACGTGGCTCTGTCCTTGTGGCGTACGGGAGCGTAGCACTTCGATGCTGTGACGTGGCTCTGTCCTTGTGGCGTACGGGAGCGTAGCACTTCGATGCTGTGACGTGGCTCTGTCCTTGTGGCGTACGGGAGCGTAGCACTTCGATGCTGTGACGTGGCTCTGTCCTTGTGGCGTACGGGAGCGTAGCACTTCGATGCTGTGACGTGGCTCTGTCCTTGTGGCGTACGGGAGCGTAGCACTTCGATGCTGTGACGTGGCTCTGTCCTTGTGGCGTACGGGAGCGTAGCACTTCGATGCTGTGACGTGGCTCTGTCCTTGTGGCGTACGGGAGCGTAGCACTTCGATGCTGTGACGTGGCTCTGTCCTTGTGGCGTACGGGAGCGTAGCACTTCGATGCTGTGACGTGGCTCTGTCCTTGTGGCGTACGGGAGCGTAGCACTTCGATGCTGTGACGTGGCTCTGTCCTTGTGGCGTATGGGAGCGTAGCACTTCGATGCTGTGACGTACAGTCCCGTTCCACGACATCGTAGAGCAAGCTTTGTCCCCGGCCTTCGGGCTGGTGAGGACGGCGTTCTGTATATTCCTACATCTTCCCAGAGCTCCTTGGGCCATGACTGGGGGGCTAAACCATGCATGGCACAGCTTTTAGACAGGTGCTACTCTCCTGTCTTCATGCTTCATTTACACAGACAGACCAATTCTGATATTTTGCTCAATTGTTGGCAAAAGAGCTGATCTCATCTGCCAAAGATTTAACTGACTTGCCTAGTTAAATAAAGGTAAATAAATAATAAGATTAGAATTAGCCTGTCTAAATACATCCGTATGTATGGACGTGTCTCTCTGGTTTATACTGTATTCATGTACTCATGATCAGACTGGGAGGTAGAAGTCTCCGCTTTTTATTTTATTCATCACCGCCCGTGTAACCGATGTGAAATGGCTAGCTAGTTAGCGGTGGTGCGCGCTAGCAGCCTTTCGGTCGGTGACGTCACTTGCTCTGAAACCTTGAAGTAGTGGTTCCCCTTGCTCTGCAAGGGCCGCGGCCTTTGTGGAGCGATGGGTAACGATGCTTCGTGGGTGACTGTTGTTGATGTGTGCAGAGGGTCCCTGGTTCGCGCCCGGGTTGGAGCGAGGGGCCGGACTAAAGTTATACTGTTACATAGACAATATCGAAATGCGAAGCAATTGTGCTAATAGGATACTAACTAGTTTACGGATCCCATCTTTTGCCCAATAGGGAAACTGCAGATGGGTATAACCCCATGCTTCCGCCTATTTATTTATAGTCGCTACGCTGCATCTTTTGGGCTACACGTGATAATGCTTATTGCTAATAGCACATCTGGTAATATAGACCGTAGGCTATATGCATGGTCCAGTATTTTAAAATAATTTAGGAAATGATTCTATTTTGTCAGTGTAATTTTATTTTCATTCATTTTGGGGTAAAATCTATATTTTTTTTAAAGTCACCAGAACTGAGCTGTTCTGTCTTGCATAAAAATGATCTAGGGGGTGACCCTGGACCCCCAAAACAAGTGGGAGGGACCCCCTCTAATTGTCAAACAAATCACTTCAATCGGTAGGCTTCCTGCTCAGTTCCATCCACTATAATAATTCAGCCTACTGTAATTCATTTAAATACGTTTCTGCAAATAATTTCGGGTATTTGGTTGACCATCTTATAATTTCAGACATTTGGTTGGCCATATAATTTCGGACATTTGGTTGGCCATATTATAATTTCGGACATTTGATTCGGACATAGATTGATTTGATTGGTCATACAGCTCTGAACTAATTCACATTGACTCCTTAGAATTGGGGAGTAACAAGCTTTGTGACATTTTGTGTTAAAACAATTCATGCTTGTCCACTTGGTCTGAAATTCAGCTAACGTGACCTGTTTTTCTTTTTACGCTTTTGTTTTTTGAATGGAGGGATGACGTGCTGGAGGTGTGGGTGAGATGCTTAGTGAAGGAGGATATGGGGCCTGTGCAAGAATCACGCTTTTTCATTAAAAAAAATATATTGGAACTCCATATCAACTGGCACTCAACCTTTCTGCTGCAGGGTCTTTTTCAAGGGATCCTGGTCACATGTTTACGCATGAGGATGTGATGTTCCTGTACCAATCCTTACTTCCTGTTTTCTTACGCTTCAGATTTATACTTTATTGAATTAACTTTATGTATTGTTTCTATATGAAGAGTTTATCTAACTTACTCACTCTCTTTACCTCTCTCTCTCCCTCCCTCCTTACCTCTCCCTCCCTCCTTACCTCTCCCTCCCTCCTTACCTCTCCCTCCCTCCTTACTTCTCTCCCTCCCTCCTTACCTTCTCTCCCTCCCTCCTTACCTCTCTCCCTCCCTCCTTACCTCTCTCCCTCTCTCCTTACCTCTCTCCTTACCTCTCTCCTTACCTCTCTCCTTACTTCTCTCCCTCCCTCTTTACTGCTCTCTCCACCTCTCTATCTTTATCGCACTCTCCCCCCCCAGGTTGACCCTAAGTTCATGAAGAACATGCGTTTTGCTAAGAAGCACAACAAGAAGGGTCAGAAGACAGCCAACGCAGCAGCCAAGAAGATCGCTGATGCAGCCCCTTAGACTAGGTGGCTACTCTATCTCCACGTCCCATTGACTTTGTTACCATCACAATAAAGCTATGCTTTGTTAAAAAAAAGGATTGGACGTCTTACAATATAACTTCATTTACTGATCTATCCCTTTCAATAATACAGGGTTGACTGTTCATGTTATATTTCCTAAAATAGCCAATTGTCCTAGCTCTCCTACCTCACCATGGCTGTCGTTTCCAACAGCACTGTGGCATCCTTCAGCTTGGACATGGAGATGACCAGAGCTATACATTGGCACCAGTCTTTTAAAGGATCAATCTTTGGACTTTAAATTCATGATATATATATATATATAGCCATTGATTCTTGAAGAATATAACTTAAATATCTGAGTGGTTCAACTATCGTACCCCCATCAGAACCCCAAAAACTTGTTCTTCCCAAAATTAAGTTGACTTTTCATAGGTGTAGTTAGACCACTGGGAACGGCTTTGATCACAGAAATAAACTCTCTGAAAGGTATTGGAAACGCTTTCAATGTTATAAATTGTTCATATGTGAGAATATTACCCTTGTTGTCGAAAATATCAAGAACAGTCAATATTCCTCTCATGCCAGCTGGGGTGGAACAATGGCTTATTCCTTACAGTTATGTCTGAATTATTCCACAAAAGAGCTTTATGAGGGGAAAAATTGTGCAGGAAACATATTTTCCAGGCCATTAAAGCTTGTTGGTGAAACCTAGCCAATTTAGCAGGTAATCTTTCAGGAATATAATTACATTTCAGTCAAAATTGAAGACCTCCCAATTTATTAAACACATTATTTGGAATGAAATACCATATTGAATCAGTATCGATCAAACATCTTTTCAACCAGTTTATCTTGAAAGTGTTATTTATGTCAACAAAATCCAACACTTCTAGACCGCCTTCAGCTCTTTTGTTAGAAAGGACTGATTTTTTGAGTTTGTGAGACTTATTTTTCCAGATGAAGTCAAGAAAGGTCTTATTGATTTCTTTACAAGTAGCATGATTTACACATAACGATAATGAGGGGTACACAAAACGAGACAGTCCCTCTGCCTTGGACAGAAGTACTCTCCCAAGTATAGAAAGATCTCTTTGTAGACAATTATTAAATATATTTTTAGTTCTCTTAATTTTAGGAGAGAAATTTAAATGTTGTCTGACTAAGTGGTTTTTTGACAGATGTATTCCTAAATATTTAACACAGTCCTTTACAGGAATATTTTCAATTTCTTTATCATCAGAGTCAAATAAACATAAGATTTCACATTTAGAAACGTTCAGCATTAATCCTGTTGCAATAGAAAATGCAGTTATAGCATTAAGGGCATGTTTGACCTGGTCTTTGTCTCTTAAGAAAATAGTATCATCAGCCAGTCGGGAAATTTTGATTTCTTTGTTAAAAATGGTTAAGCCATACAAATTTGCATTATTCAGAATATCTAGAGATAGAAGTTCCACAACCAAAATTAATAAAAATGGTGAAATTGGGCATCCCTGTCGTACACTTCTGTTGATACTAAATCTTTTGGAAGTATTAAGGTTTAGTAGCATAGAACTATTTATATCTTTGTAAAACATGCAAATTACTTTAATAAAATTTTCACCAAATCCAAAAAGTTTAAGAGACCTAAAGAGAAATTCATGTTCAATTGTGTCAAAGGCTTTACAGAAGTCCAGAAATAGGACAACGCATTTGAGTCAATTGCATCTGAATAATCTATAAGGTCCAAGACTAAACGAATGTTAGAGCTTATGTGACGGCCCTTCATAAATCCTGTTTGAGTCTCATTTATAATGGTATCTATTATTTTCTTTAATCTTTTGGCATAAACCAGAGCAATCAATTTGTAATCAACATTTAATAAAGTAATTGGTCTCCAATTGTGAATGAGAGAAGGGTCTTTATCAGGCTTCGGAATCAATGAAATAAGGCCCTGTTTCATAGTGGAGACCATTTCCCCATTTTTAATGCAATCTTGAAACATATTGAAAATCGGGTCTTCTAGCAACTCCCAAAACTGTCTATAGAATTCAACTGACAGGCCATCAGGGCCAGGTGATTTCCCTTTTTTCATTGAATTCAGAGCCTCTCTAATTTCTCCAATTGACACAGGTGAATCGCAAACTGAGTGGAAATCATCCTCAATTACAGGGACACAATTCTGAATGTGGCAAATGTAGCTTTCACAACCATCTTCCTGAAATTGAGAGCTGTAAAGGTTTTCATAAAAGGAATTGAGAAATTATGATATTGTAATGGGATCTTTGCATAAAACATCGTTCATTTTGAGTGCAGTTATAGATTTTCTTTTGTAGTTTCTCTTTTCAAGTGCAAAAAAGTAACTAGTGTTTCTTTCCCCCTCTTCAATCCATTTTGCTCTTGACCTTACAAAGGCACCCTTTGCCAGATCTGTGTAAAGCTGTTCTAATTCTAGTTGTAAAGACTTGAATACAGACTCCTCTTCTTCAGATAGATTATCTTTCTTTAGAAAACTGTCAAGCTTGCTCATCATCTCCTTTTCTCTATGGTTCTTTAATTGCATCAGCTCTTTGGCGCGTTTAATGGCTACCACTCTGACTTTATATTTGAAAAATTCCCATCTACTTCCATGACCCAAGTCTTTTCTTGCAAAAATATCTTTAGCTAATGATTTGATGTTTTCAATGAGAGGAGTATCTTTAAGAAGTGTGTTGTTTAATTACCAATATCCTCGAAAACCTTTTGATTTTTTAGTAGCTTGTAAATTCAGGGAAATCAAGTGATGATCAGCAAAGGGAGTCAACTGATGATCTACATCTATAACAAATTGTAACAAAAAAGGGAAATTAGGAATAAATCTATTCTAGTGTGTGTAATCGAACACAGCTACTGTCGGTGTGATGCATCATTTCCGCTTCCCCTCTGATTGCATCAGTTCCCTGTCATCAGTTCGTCTAAGTTGGTAGCCGGGGAAAGAAAGACATGTGAGTTTACTTGAATGGGAATTTAAATATTGTTATGTTGAACTGTTGTACAATTAAACTATATTTACCCAATCGTTGATGCAATATGCGTCCATATGAATGCTAACGTGAGGGTACAGTGTCACGGAGTAGTCGAAAGTACTTAGCGAGCTAGCCGGCTAAGCTAACCAGCCCACTTGCATGTGCACAGCAATGATACGTCGTTACTAGCATGCATTCGTTCGTAATTTATAACTAGATTTATTCAACATCGATACTAGCCAGTTATAAACCCAGTTAACTGAATTAGCCAACATGCATATGAAACCAACTAACGTTACTGAAAGGACAATTGCTGCGTGCTAGTTAGCTAACGTTATGTTTGTTTTGAATTTATAGAATGTTGAGCTGTTGTGTAACATCATCATTGGTTGCCATTCACTTTCCCTCCAATAGTCAACTAACTATGATGTTTCTATCACTCAGTGATCATGGTGGAGCCGGTTCCTGAATCCATCCACTTCCCTTCTGAGGAAAAGAGGATCCTGCAGCTGTGGAAGGACAAGGACTGCTTCCAGGAGTGTCTCAAACAGTCCAAGAACAGGCCCAAGTAAGTACAAGGACCATGCCACCTGGACCAGTCGAGTCATTCCTGACTGTCAAACAGTAACAGGCAGTTTCCACATCGAAGGAGTTTTGTAGACAGAATTCCTCTAACCATTGTTTAGTCAAAGATTAAGCTTATTAACATAAAGTCTGTCTACAGGTGAACTTTTTACACATGCAGAATAGTAGGGCAGTGAGTGCATGAAACCACACATCACTAAGCCCGATATGTAAGTACACAAAAAAAAGAAGAAGATGAATCTGTTTTATGAATGATGTGTAAACTCTTCTCCAGGTACACGTTCTATGACGGGCCGCCGTTCGCCACAGGTCTCCCCCACTACGGTCACATCCTGGCAGGGACCATCAAAGACATCGTGACTCGCTTCGCCCATCAGAGCGGCTTCCACGTGGACCGCCGGTTCGGCTGGGACTGTCACGGCCTGCCTGTGGTAAGAATGTCTTTGGGATACTGTACTTGTCGCTATGGGCTGTGACGGTAATTGAATAACCGCGTAACTGACGGTTATAGATGAAGACCGCCACGAAAATAAAATAACCATCAAAACCGTTGAAATAGCCCTGCATTCATAAGTTTTGTTAACTTTATTTTCATGTAGATAAACTTGACCTAATATTCGGGGTGGCAGCGTTGGACTAGTAACCGAAAGGTTGCAAGTTCAAATCCCCGAGCTGACAAGGTACAAATCTGTCCTTCTACCCCTGAACAGGCAGTTAACCCACTGTTCCTAGGCCGTCATTGAAAATAAGAATTTGTTCTTAACTGACTTGCCTAGTTAAATAAAGGTAAAAGAATAAAAAATATAAAAAATTGTGAGTGTTTACTAATGATTACTATTTACCTTTCTACATTTCCTCCTCTTTCCAACTGTCCTTTGATGCTGGAGGAGCTAACCGCTAGATGAGTGGGGGTGTAGAGTGGTGCTATAGGAGCTAACCGCTAGATGAGTGGGGGTGTAGAGTGGTGCTGGTGGAGATAACCGCTAGATGAGTGGGGGTGTAGTGTGATGCTGGAGGAGATAACCGCTAGATGAGTGGGGGTGTAGAGTGATGCTGGAGGAGCTAACCGCTAGATGAGTGGGGGTGTAGAGTGGTGCTATAGGAGCTAACCGCTAGATGAGTGGGGGTGTAGAGTGGTGCTATAGGAGCTAACTGCTAGATGAGTGGGGGTGTAGAGTGGTGCTATAAGAGCTAACCGCTAGAGGAGCTAACTGCTAGATGAGTGGGGGTGTAGAGTGATGCTGGAGGAGCTAACCGCTAGATGAGTGGGGGTGTAGAGTGATGCTGGAGGAGCTAACCGCTAGATGAGTGGGGGTGTAGAGTGATGCTGGAGGAGCTAACCGCTAGATGAGTGGGGGTGTAGTGTGATGCTGGTGGAGCTAACCGCTAGATGAGTGGGGGTGTAGTGTGATGCTGGAGGAGCTAACCGCTAGATGAGTGGGGGTGTAGGGTGGAGCTAACCGCTAGATGAGTGGGGGTGTAGAGTGGTGCTATAGGAGCTAACCGCTAGATGAGTGGGGGTGTAGAGTGGTGCTGGAGGAGCTAACTGCTAGATGAATGGGGGTGTAGTGTGATGCTGGAGGAGATAACCGCTAGATGAGTGGGGGTGTAGAGTGATGCTGGAGGAGCTAACTGCTAGATGAGCTAACTGCTAGATGAGTGGGGGTGTAGAGTGATGCTGGAGGAGATAACCGCTAGATGAGTGGGGGTCTAGTGTGATGCTGGTGGAGCTAACCGCTAGATGAGTGGGGGTGTAGTGTGATGCTGGAGGAGATAACCGCTAGATGAGTGGGGGTGTAGTGTGATGCTGGAGGAGATAACCGCTAGATGAGTGGGGGTGTAGTGTGATGCTGGTGGAGCTAACCGCTAGATGAATGGGGGTGTAGTGTGATGCTGGAGGAGATAACCGCTAGATGAGTGGGGGTGTAGAGTGATGCTGGAGGAGCTAACCGCTAGATGAGTGGGGGTGTAGGGTGGAGCTAACCGCTAGATGAGTGGGGGTGTAGAGTGATGCTGGAGGAGCTAACCGCTAGATGAGTGGGGGTGTAGGGTGGAGCTAACCGCTAGATGAGTGGGGGTGTAGAGTGGTGCTATAAGAGCTAACCGCTAGAGGAGCTAACTGCTAGATGAGTGGGGGTGTAGAGTGGTGCTATAAGAGCTAACCGCTAGAGGAGCTAACTGCTAGATGAGTGGGGGTCTAGTGTGATGCTGGTGGAGCTAACCGCTAGATGAGTGGGGGTGTAGAGTGATGCTGGAGGAGCTAACCGCTAGATGAGTGGGGGTGTAGAGTGATGCTGGAGGAGATAACCGCTAGATGAGTGGGGGTGTATTGTGATGCTGGTGGAGCTAACCGCTAGATGAGTGGGGGTGTAGGGTGGAGCTAACCGCTAGATGAGTGGGGGTGTAGAGTGATGCTGGAGGAGCTAACCGCTAGATGAGTGGGGGTGTAGAGTGATGCTGGAGGAGATAACCGCTAGATGAGTGGGGGTGTAGAGTGATGCTGGAGGAGCTAACCGCTAGATGAGTGGGGGTGTAGTGTGATGCTGGAGGAGATAACCGCTAGATGAGTGGGGGTGTAGTGTGATGCTGGTGGAGCTAACCGCTAGATGAGTGGGGGTGTAGGGTGGAGCTAACCGCTAGATGAGTGGGGGTGTAGAGTGATGCTGGAGGAGCTAACCGCTAGATGAGTGGGGGTGTAGAGTGATGCTGGAGGAGATAACCGCTAGATGAGTGGGGGTGTAGTGTGATGCTGGAGGAGCTAACCGCTAGATGAGTGGGGGTGTAGAGTGATGCTGGAGGAGATAACCGCTAGATGAGTGGGGGTGTATTGTGATGCTGGTGGAGCTAACCGCTAGATGAGTGGGGGTGTAGGGTGGAGCTAACCGCTAGATGAGTGGGGGTGTAGAGTGATGCTGGAGGAGCTAACCGCTAGATGAGTGGGGGTGTAGAGTGATGCTGGAGGAGATAACCGCTAGATGAGTGGGGGTGTAGAGTGATGCTGGAGGAGCTAACCGCTAGATGAGTGGGGGTGTAGTGTGATGCTGGAGGAGATAACCGCTAGATGAGTGGGGGTGTAGTGTGATGCTGGTGGAGCTAACCGCTAGATGAGTGGGGGTGTAGGGTGGAGCTAACCGCTAGATGAGTGGGGGTGTAGAGTGATGCTGGAGGAGCTAACCGCTAGATGAGTGGGGGTGTAGAGTGATGCTGGAGGAGATAACCGCTAGATGAGTGGGGGTGTAGTGTGATGCTGGTGGAGCTAACCGCTAGATGAGTGGGGGTGTAGGGTGGAGCTAACCGCTAGATGAGTGGGGGTGTAGTGATGCTGGAGGAGCTAACCGCTAGATGAGTGGGGGTGTAGAGTGATATGGCATTTTTGTAATTTTTTGTTGTTGATTTGTGGACTTTCTTTTATACATTGCACATTTTCATTGCTTGCTAGTAAATAATAGTTTATAGACTAATCAACGCTGATCGGACTCGGTCCTGGCTGATATGCTGCGCTTGGCAAGACCAAGACAATTGCTGCCCTCCAATCCTCATAGAATAGCAGTCTAGGCTATGCAGTGTCGGCCCGCAATACACTTTTATGAAGTCCCATGTGGTAGCCTACCGTTTGTAAAACAGCCAATTTACCCATAATGCTCCCTCTGTGTTTCTATACCATTACAGATTGATAAACCCCCTAATGCTCCCTCTGTGTTTCTGTACAATTACAGGAGTATGAGATTGATAAGACCCTGGACATCAAGGGACCGGCCGATGTGGCCAAGATGGGGATTGCTGAGTACAACAGGCAATGCAGGATGATCGTCATGAGATACGCTAGCGAATGGGAGGTGCGCAAACAACCATACAAATACTATATAATTACACTGTAATTACATAGGGCTGGTACACTATGTAATTACATAGGGCTGGTACACTATGTAATTACATTTGAATCCTGATTATTTGCATTTGATATTCCTCAAGTGTTCCGTAACTGTATTCCACAATAGTTGTTCAGTCCCAATACAGTTTTGATTACTGCTGATAACATTATGCTCCGACTTACTGCACACTGTTATTAAAGTCTGTCCAAGGGGCTGTATTTATCAGGAGTCACTGTTATTACAGTCTGTCCAAGGGGCTGTATTCATCAGGAGTCACTGTTATTACAGTCTGTCCAAGGGGCTGTATTTATCAGGAGTCACTGTTATTACAGTCTGTCCAAGGGGCTGTATTTATCAGGAGTCACTGTTATTACAGTCTGTCCAAGGGGCTGTATTTATCAGGAGTCACTGTTATTACAGTCTCTCCAAGGGGCTGTATTCATCAGGAGTCACTGTTATTACAGTCTGTCCAAGGGGCTGTATTCATCAGGAGTCACTGTTATTACAGTCTGTCCAAGGGGCTGTATTCATCAGGAGTCACTGTTATTACACTCTCTCCAAGGGGCTGTATTCATCAGGAGTCACTGTTATTACAGTCTCTCCAAGGGGCTGTATTTATCAGGAGTCACTGTTATTACAGTCTCTCCAAGGGGCTGTATTCATCAGGAGTCACTGTTATTACAGTCTGTCCAAGGGGCTGTATTCATCAGGAGTCACTGTTATTACAGTCTGTCCAAGGGGCTGTATTTATCAGGAGTCACTGTTATTACAGTCTGTCCAAGGGGCTGTATTCATCAGGAGTCACTGTTATTACAGTCTGTCCAAGGTGCTGTATTCATCAGGAGTCACTGTTATTACAGTCTGTCCAAGGGGCTGTATTTATCAGGTGTCACTGTTATTACAGTCTGTCCAAGGGGCTGTATTCATCAGGAGTCACTGTTATTACAGTCTGTCCAAGGGGCTGTATTTATCAGGAGTCACTGTTATTACAGTCTGTCCAAGGGGCTGTATTTATCAGGTGTCACTGTTATTACAGTCTGTCCAAGGTGCTGTATTCATCAGGAGTCACTGTTATTACAGTCTGTCCAAGGGGCTGTATTTATCAGGTGTCACTGTTATTACAGTCTGTCCAAGGGGCTGTATTTATCAGGAGTCACTGTTATTACAGTCTGTCCAAGGGGCTGTATTTATCAGGTGTCACTGTTATTACAGTCTGTCCAAGGGGCTGTATTCATCAGGAGTCACTGTTATTACAGTCTGTCCAAGGGGCTGTATTCATCAGGAGTCACTGTTATTACAGTCTGTCCAAGGGGCTGTATTTATCAGGTGTCACTGTTATTACAGTCTGTCCAAGGGGCTGTATTCATCAGGAGTCACTGTTATTACAGTCTGTCCAAGGTGCTGTATTCATCAGGAGTCGTGACAGTCTTTGTTTTTGTCCGCCAGATCTCTGTAACCAGGATGGGACGGTGGATTGACTTTAAGAACGACTACAAGACTCTGTACCCCTGGTTCATGGAGACGGTCTGGTGAGTTGGCTGAATCCTGTTGTTAGAGAATGGAGTGTAATATATGCCATTTACGAGACGATTTTTATCCACGTTGCCTTCGTCATGCGCGTAATCAAACCCACTATCCTGGCGTTGCAAGGGCCACGCTCTACAACGTGGTGACAAACTATGGCCCGCGAGCCCGTTCAACCCGGCCTGTTCAACCCACGAGCCCGTTCATTCCAGCCCGAGTTTGTAAAAATTATAATATATATTATAATATATATTTTGACAAACGGCCACTAAGAAATCTGTGCGGCACACCGTTGAATTAAAAAAACAAAAACAACGTGACCCTCGAGCCAAAAAGTTGGCCCAAACATGCTCTACAAACTGAGCTACAGAGCACCACGTTTGTCCCTGGTTTGTCTTGGATAATGTCCTTGCACATTGCATTGTCCAGAGCCTTCATAAAGTATTCATACCCCTTGATTTATTCCACATGTTGTTGTTACAGCCTGAATTCAAAATGGATTAAATGGATTAAATCAACATTTCTCACCCATCTACACACAACACCCCATAATGACAAAGTGAGAACATGTTTTTAGAATTTCTTTTGCACATTTATTGAAAATGAAATACAGAAATATCTAATTTACATCCAGGTGAAGTCGGATGTTTACGTACACCTCAGCCAAATACATTTAAACTCAGTTTTTCACAATTCCTGATATTTAATCCAAGTAAAAATTCCCTGTCTTAGGTCAGTTATGATCACCACTTTATTTTAAGAATGTGAAATGTCAGAATAATAGTAGAGAGAATGATTTATTTCAGCTTTTATTTCTTTCATCACATTCCCAGTGGGTCAAGTTTACATGCACTCATTACATGCACTCAATTTGGTAGCATTGCCTTTACATTGTTTAACTTGGGTCAAACGTTTCGGGTAGCCTTCCACAAGCTTCCCACAATAAGTTGGGGGAATTGTGGCCCATTCCTCCTGACAGAGCTGGTGGAACTGAGTCAGGTTTATAGGCCTCCTTGCTCGCACAGGCTTTTTCAGTTCTGCCCACAAATGTTCTATGGGTCAGGGCTTTGTGATGGCCACTCCAATACCTTGACTTTGTTGTCCTTAAGCCATTTTTCCACAACTTTGGAAGTATGCTTGGGGTCATTGTCCATTTGGAAGATCCATTTGCGATCAAGCTTTAACTTCCTGACTGATGTCTTGAGATGTTGCTTCAATATATCCACATAATTTTCCTTCATCAGACCAGATTACATTTCTCAAAAAAATACGATCTTTGTCCCCATGTGTAGTTGCAAACCGTAGTCTGGCTTTTTTTAAGGCGGTTTTGGAGCAGTGGTTTCTTCCTTGCTGAGCGGCCTTTCAGGTTATGTCGATATAGGACTTGTTTTACTGTGAATATAGATACTTTTGTACCTGTTTCCTCCAGCATCTTCACAAGGTCCTTTGCTGTTGCTCTGCAATTGATTTGCACTTTTCACACCAAAGTACGTTCATCTCTAGGAGACAGAACGCGTCTCCTTCCTGAGTGGTATGACGGCTGCGTGGTCCCATGGTGTTAACAATTTTGTACTATTGTTTGTACAGATGAATATGGTACCTTCAGGCATTTGGAAATTTCTCCCAAGGATGAACCAGACTTGTGGAGGTCTACAAAAGGTCTTGGCTGATTTCTTTAGATTTTCCCATGATGTCAAGCAAAGAGGCACTGAGTTTGAAGGTAGGCCTTGAAATACATCCAAAGGTACACCTCCAATTGACTCAAATGATGTCAGTTAGCCTATCAGAAGCTTCTAGAGCCATGACATGTCATCATTTTCTGGAATTTTCCAAGCTGTTTAAAGGCTCAGTCAACTTAGTGTATGTAAACTTCTGGTTGTTCATTGGTTGTTGGTTGTTGATCATTGCTAGACAACCATTTTCAGGTCATAGATTTTCAAGCAGATTTAAGTTAAAACTGTAAGTCGGCCACTCAGGAACATTCACTGTCTTCATGGTAAGCAACTCCAGTGTAGATTTGTCCTTGTGTTTTAGGTTATTGTCCTGTTGAAAGGTAAATTCATCTCCCAGTATTTGTTGGAAAGAAGACTGAACCAGGGTTTCCTGTAGGGTTTTGCCTGTAGGATTTTCACTATAATTGTAGGCTAACTGTACGCCGTCATGCACAATCAATGAACCAACAGCATTGCCTAGGGCTACACGTTCTCTCCCATAAGGTAACCAGTCCATCCACTTCGCATAACAATACAGTCACTCAAAGACGATTACTAGACCGTGTTTAATGTTGTAGTATAGGCTAGACCAATTATGTACCAAAGACTTTTTAAATCAGTAAAAAATCTGCCAATGCGTAATATGCAGTAGGCTATGTATTGGGGCGGCAGGGTAGCCTAGTGGTTAGAGCTTTGGACTAGTAACCGAAAGGTTGCAAGTTCGAATCCCCAAGGTACAAATCTGTCATGCTGCCCCTGAACAAGGCAGTTAACCCACTGTTCCTATTTGTTCTTAACTGAGTTAAATAAAGGTTTAAATAAATAAAAATAAATTGTATAATGGCACAATCCTCATTTTAATTCTGTTTTTTGTGGGGGGGGGGGGGGGCTTAAGCTCTAATATGGATGTTTGTAATGAATCACATTAGAAAGCGCTGCTTATTTCGTTGTGTTAGACTTTGAAACAACATAAACAACTACCATGTTTTTACACTCAGTTTTCAACCTTTTTTTTCTCTTCGATTTGACCAATCACAGCGAGGTGAGTTTTAAAAGCACGATACTGTTGTGATGGTAAGTGTTTTGATGTGATTTTCGATTGCATATACTTTGATGTCATAGTGGCTGTGGACAGTAGAGCCATGAGTGACAGGACCCGATTCCATAAAACACCGTAAGTTAATTCCCCACCCCCTTATCTTTTCCCCTTTAATCTTGTCTTATCTCTAAGTGGGTTGCATGAAGCTTTTCCTAAAGGGATTTCTTGAAAAGAAAATGTCATATTTCACTTAACTTTCCATTTTAAATATGAAGTCACACTTCAGGTTACTTTTTATCTAAGTTGACAGTTGCAAAAAAACAAAACATCCACCTCCTAAGCTCCCTTAACTGCTAGTTACAATTAGAGACCATGGCTGGATACATTATCGTGTCTGATGATGAAGAACGACAGGATCATCAAGGTAAATGTTTTAAAGAAGAGTATTTAGGGACGGAGAAAGTCCACTTGGATACTATGTCTGACGGGCAACTACTTGTCAACTACCGTTTTGACACGAGAGCTGCAGGAAGACCTGGATGAAACGACGAGGAGGAACCAGGGAACCTCCAAAAGAGTCCGAATTAAACTAAAATAACTCCCCAAAAAATCTGTCATTCATTTTGACCTTTTTTTTGATGAAGAGATCTTAGTTGTGCAATTTTACATTTTTAACGAATGGTGCAGTATTTTTCAATATATTTTTTTTATGTCAACAAAGACTTTTATTGAAGAATCGCTACCGTTGACCAATCACAGACGAACGGGACAAGACTCTTCTGCTCTGAACTTCAGTTTGCCTCCACAATTTTTTTTGTTGTTCCCGAACAGCTGGAGAGAAAAAAAACCCTGTCACACAATGTAGTCATCATTTTTGCACAAACTTGTTCTGAACTGTTTCGGCTGGGAAGCCTTTAAACAATTCCCTTAAGTAAGGGAAATAGCTGCCCTTCTTTGCGAGGTATTGGAAAACCTCCCTGGTCTTTATGGATGAATGTGTTTTTGAAATTCTCTGCTTGACTGAGGGACCTTTACAGATAATTTGTGGGGGATAGAGATGAGGAATTCATTCAAAAATCATATTAAACACTGTTATTGTACACAGAGTCCATGTGACTTATTATGTGACTTGTTGAGCACATGTTTACTCCTGCAGTTATTTAGGCTTGACAAAAAAGGTTGAATACTTATTGAAAACAGCTTTTAATTTTTTTTAAATTGATTTGTAAACATTTTGAAATCCAGAATTACACTTTGATATTATGGGGTATTGTGTGTAGGACCAGTAACACAATCTAAATTGAATTAATTTTCAATTCAGGCTGTAACGTAACAAAATGTGGGAAAAGTCAAAGGGTATGAATACTTTTTTTGAAGACACTGTACTTTATGTCTCGGTGACGTTTTGGGTGAAATATTGGCTTAATAGTGAAACAATGTTTTACAGTGTTACTCCTCACAACATTTCAACAGTGTTTATTTTTACTGTTATTCCTCTCTGTCCCCCGTCCCCTGTCCCCCTCCCCAGGTGGGTGTTCAGGCAGCTGTATGATAAAGGTCTGGTGTACCGCGGGGTGAAAGTCATGCCCTTCTCTACCGCCTGTAACACACCACTGTCCAACTTCGAGTCTAACCAGAACTACAAGGTACACACACACACACACACACACACACACTAGAACAACGTGGCTCTCCAACCCTGTTAGCCAAGGCTAAAACCTATAGGAGGGCATCTCTCCAGGAACAGGGTTGGAGTTAACCTATAGGAGGGTAGCTCTCCAGGAACAGGGTTGGAGTTAACCTATAGGAGGGTTGCTCTCCAGGAACAGGGTTGGAGTTAACCTATAGGAGGGTAGCTCTCCAGGAACAGGGTTGGAGTTAACCTATAGGAGGGTAGCTCTTCAGGAACAGGGTTGGAGTTAACCTATAGGATGGTATCTCTTCGGGAACAGGGTTGGAGTTAACCTATAGGAGGGTAGCTCTTCGGGAACAGGGTTGGAGTTAACCTATAGGAGGGGGTTGGAGTTAACCTATAGGAGGGTATCTCTCCAGGAACAGGGTTGGAGTTAACCTATAGGAGGGCATCTCTCCAGGAACAGGGTTGGAGTTAACCTATAGGAGGGTAGCTCTTCAGGAACAGGGTTGGAGTTAACCTATAGGAGGGTAGCTCTCCAGGAACAGGGTTGGAGTTAACCTATAGGAGGGTAGCTCTCCAGGAACAGGGTTGGAGTTAACCTATAGGAGGGTTGCTCTCCAGGAACAGGGTTGGAGTTAACCTATAGGAGGGTAGCTCTCCAGGAACAGGGTTGGAGTTAACCTATAGGAGGGTAGCTCTTCAGGAACAGGGTTGGAGTTAACCTATAGGAGGGTAGCTCTTCAGGAACAGGGTTGGAGTTAACCTATAGGATGGTATCTCTTCAGGAACAGGGTTGGAGTTAACCTATAGGAGGGTAGCTCTTCGGGAACAGGGTTGGAGTTAACCTATAGGAGGGGGTTGGAGGTAACCTATAGGAGGGGGTTGGAGTTAACCTATAGGAGGGTAGCTCTCCAGGAACAGGGTTGGAGTTAACCTATAGGAGGGTAGCTCTCCAGGAACAGGGTTGGAGTTAACCTATAGGAGGGGGTTGGAGTTAACCTATAGGAGGGTAGCTCTCCAGGAACAGGGTTGGAGATAACCTATAGGAGGGTAGCTCTCCAGGAACAGGGTTGGAGTTAACCTATAGGAGGGTAGCTCTCCAGGAACAGGGTTGGAGTTAACCTATAGGAGGGTAGCTCTCCAGGAACAGGGTTGGAGTTAACCTATAGGAGGGTAGCTCTCCAGGAACAGGGTTAGAGTTAACCTATAGGAGGGTAGCTCTCCAGGAACAGGGTTGGAGTTAACCTATAGGAGGGCATCTCTCCAGGAACAGGGTTGGAGTTAACCTATAGGAGGGTAGCTCTCCAGGAACAGGGTTAGAGTTAACCTATAGGAGGGTAGCTCTCCAGGAACAGGGTTAGAGTTAACCTATAGGAGGGTAGCTCTCCAGGAACAGGGTTGGAGTTAAAACATACAGGAGGGTCTCTCTCCAGGAACAGGGTTGGAGTTAACCTATAGGAGGGCATCTCTCCAGGAACAGGGTTGGAGTTAACCTATAGGAGGGTAGCTCTCCAGGAACAGGGTTGGAGTTAACCTATAGGAGGGTAGCTCTTCAGGAACAGGGTTGGAGTTAACCTATAGGAGGGTAGCTCTTCAGGAACAGGGTTGGAGTTAACCTATAGGAGGATAGCTCTCCAGGAACAGGGTTGGAGTTAACCTATAGGAGGGCATCTCTCCAGGAACAGGGTTGGAGTTAACCTATAGGAGGGTAGCTCTCCAGGAACAGGGTTGGAGTTAACCTATAGGAGGGTAGCTCTTCAGGAACAGGGTTGGAGTTAACCTATAGGAGGGTAGCTCTTCAGGAACAGGGTTGGAGTTAACCTATAGGAGGATAGCTCTCCAGGAACAGGGTTGGAGTTAACCTATAGGAGGGTAGCTTCAGGACCAGGGTTGGAGTTAACCTATAGGAGGGTAGCTCTCCAGGAACAGGGTTGGAGTTAACCTATAGGAGGATAGCTCTCCAGGAACAGGGTTGGAGTTAACCTATAGGAGGATAGCTCTCCAGGAACAGGGTTGGAGTTAACCTATAGGAGGATAGCTCTCCAGGAACAGGGTTGTAGTTAACCTATAGGAGGATAGCTCTCCAGGAACAGGGTTGGAGTTAACCTATAGGAGGATAGCTCTTCAGGAACATGGTTGGAGTTAACCTATAGGAGGATAGCTCTCCAGGAACAGGGTTGGAGTTAACCTATAGGAGGATAGCTTCAGGAACAGGGTTGGAGTTAACCTATAGGAGGATAGCTTCAGGAACAGGGTTGTAGTTAACCTATAGGAGGATAGCTCTCCAGGAACAGGGTTGGCGTTAACCTATAGGAGGATAGCTCTCCAGGAACAGGGTTGGAGTTAACCTATAGGAGGATAGCTTCAGGAACAGGGTTGGAGTTAACCTATAGGAGGATAGCTTCAGGAACAGGGTTGGAGTTAAAACCTACAGGAGGGTAGCTCTCCAGGAACAGGGTTGGAAAACCCTGCTTTACACGATATACCCACTAGCGTGTTTGGCTGTCGAGGTGTAGCACAGGACTCATGAGGACTGTCGAGGTGTAGCCCAGGACTCATGAAGACTGTCGAGGTGTAGCCCAGGACTCATGAGGACTGTCGAGGTGTAGCCCAGGACTCATGAGGACTGTCGAGGTGTAGCCCAGGACTCATGAGGACTGTCGAGGTGTAGCCCAGGACTCATGAGGACTGTCGAGGTGTAGCCCAGGACTCATGAGGACTGTCGAGGTGTAGCCCAGGACTCATGAAGACTGTCGAGGTGTAGCCCAGGACTCATGAGGACTGTCGAGGTGTAGCCCAGGACTCGAGGACTGTCGGTGTAGCCCAGGACTCATGAAGACTGTCGAGGTGTAGCCCAGGACTCATGAAGACTGTCGAGGTGTAGCCCAGGACTCATGAGGACTGTCGGTGTAGCCCAGGACTCATGAGGACTGTCGAGGTGTAGCCCAGGACTCATGAAGACTGTCGAGGTGTAGCCCAGGACTCATGAAGACTGTCGAGGTGTAGCCCAGGACTCATGAGGACTGTCGGTGTAGCCCAGGACTCATGAGGACTGTCGAGGTGTAGCCCAGGACTCATGAAGACTGTCGAGGTGTAGCCCAGGACTCATGAAGACTGTCGAGGTGTAGCCCAGGACTCATGAAGACTGTCGAGGTGTAGCCCAGGACTCATGAGGACTGTCGAGGTGTAGCCCAGGACTCATGAGGACTGTCGAGGTGTAGCCCAGGACTCATGAGGACTGTCGAGGTGTAGCCCAGGACTCATGAAGACTGTCGAGGTGTAGCCCAGGACTCATGAAGACTGTCGAGGTGTAGCCCAGGACTCATGAAGACTGTCGAGGTGTAGCCCAGGACTCATGAGGACTGTCGAGGTGTAGCCCAGGACTCATGAGGACTGTCGAGGTGTAGCCCAGGACTCATGAAGACTGTCGAGGTGTAGCCCAGGACTCATGAAGACTGTCGAGGTGTAGCCCAGGACTCATGAAGACTGTCGAGGTGTAGCCCAGGACTCATGAAGACTGTCGAGGTGTAGCCCAGGACTCATGAAGACTGTCGAGGTGTAGCCCAGGACTCATGAAGACTGTCGAGGTGTAGCCCAGGACTCATGAAGACTGTCGAGGTGTAGCCCAGGACTCATGAAGACTGTCGAGGTGTAGCCCAGGACTCATGAGGACTGTCGAGGTGTAGCCCAGGACTCATGAAGACTGTTGGGATTAGTGTTTTCTGTCAGAACCTAGTCATGCCGTTGTAATTGCCATCTGATTTTCAGTGCTAAACAGTCTTTGTGTTGGTCAATGACGATTATTACCCCGTTGTCACCCCGTTGTCTTCCTGTTGTCACCCGTTGTCTTCCTGTTGTCACCACGTCTCCAGGATGTGCAGGATCCGTCAGTGATAGTGAACTTCCCTCTTCTGGAGGATGAGAACGTGAGTCTGATCGCCTGGACAACCACCCCCTGGACTCTGCCTAGCAACCTGGCTCTCTGCGTCAACTCAGAGTTGCAGTATGTCAAGGTCAAAGGTGAGAAAGTATTTTTTTTGTTTGTAATTTATTATTATTTATTTTTTATTATTCAACAGACCCCAGGTACCGTCTCCTGCCGTTGTGCCCTTGAGCATGGGACTTGCGTCTTGATGGCTGCGCTGCGACTGAACCTGTTCTCCTCCTAGTGTGTTGTCTGAAAGCAGAATATATGCATTTCCAGATGGAATTTATTCTATTCTGCGTTTAAATTTTTTACATTTGTGTATTATTTAGTTCTCTCTCTCTCGATCCCTCCATCTCTGCTCTCTCGATCCCTCCACCTCTGCTCTCTCGATCCCTCCATCTCTGCTCTCTCGATCCCTCCATCTCTGCTCTCTCGATCCCTCCATCTCTGCTCTCTCGATCCCTCCATCTCTGCTGTCTCGATCCCTCCATCTCTGCTGTCTCGATCCCTCCATCTCTGCTCTCTCGATCCCTCCATCTCTGCTGTCTCGATCCCTCCATCTCTGCTCTCTCGATCCCTCCATCTCTGCTCTCTCGATCCCTCCATCTCTGCTCTCTCGATCCCTCCATCTCTGCTGTCTCGATCCCTCCATCTCTGCTCTCTCGATCCCTCCATCTCTGCTCTCTCGATCCCTCCATCTCTGCTGTCTCGATCCCTCCATCTCTGCTGTCTCGATCCCTCCATCTCTGCTCTCTCGATCCCTCCATCTCTGCTCTCTCGATCCCTCCATCTCTGCTCTCTCGATCCCTCCATCTCTGCTCTCTCGATCCCTCCATCTCTGCTCTCTCGATCCCTCCATCTCTGCTCTCTCGATCCCTCCATCTCTGCTCTCTCGATCCCTCCACCTCTGCTCTCTCGATCCCTCCACCTCTGCTCTCTCGATCCCTCCACCTCTGCTCTCTCGATCCCTCCACCTCTGCTCTCTCGATCCCTCCACCTCTGCTCTCTCGATCCCTCCACCTCTGCTCTCTCGATCCCTCCACCTCTGTTTTCTCGGTAGTGACTAGTGGATGTATCAAGGGGAAACCAACGTGGACAGTGGACATGCATCTAACTCAAATCAGGCCACTTTAAAAAGAGCCTTGTCCTTGCTTCCCTCCAAATATAAAAAAATACTCCATAGTAGTTTTTTTTTTTCTCTCTCCATGTTGCTGTGGATCCCAGACAAGAGACTGGTGGTGAAATAAAAGCTGACCCAGATACCGGACAGGCTGCTGTAGCATGGACCGGCCAGCTGGGGGGGCTGTTAGTCTATAGTATAGAGGAGGAGGTGCAGGAAGAGACTTGATACTGCATCGGGGTGCTGCTCAGAATACCAATAGGCTCTCTCTCGCTACAGTATCTCTCTCTGTCTCTGTCTCTCTCTCTCTCTGTCTCGCTCTCTCGCTACAGTATCTCTCTCTCTCTCTCTCTCTCTCTCTCTCTGTCTCTCTCTCTGTCTCTCTCTCTGTCTCTCTCTCTGTCTCTCTCTCTGTCTCTCTCTGTCTCTCTCTCTCTCTCTCTCTCTCTGTCTCTGTCTCTCTCGCTCGCTACAGTATCTGTCTCTCGCTCTCTCTCTCTCTCTACAGTATCTGTCTCTCGCTCTCTCTCTCTCTCTCTACAGTATCTGTCTCTCGCTCTCTCTCTCTCTACAGTATCTGTCTCTCGCTCTCTCTCTCTCTCCAGTATCTGTCTCTCTCTCTCTCTCTCTCTCCAGTATCTGTCTCTCTCTCTCTCTCTCTCCAGTATCTGTCTCTCTCTCTCTCTCTCTCTCTCTCTCTCTCTCTCTCTCTCTCTCCAGTATCTGTCTCTCTCTCTCTCTGTCTCTCTCTGTCTCTCTCTGTCAATTCAATTCAATTCAAGGGGCTTTATTGGCATGGGAAACATGTGTTAACATTGCCAAAGCAAGTGAGGTAGATAATATACAAAAGTGAAATAAACAATAAAAATTAACAGTAAACATTACACATACAGAAGTTTCAAAGCAATAAAGACATTACAAATGTCATATTATATATATACAGTGTTGTAGCAATGTATAAATGGTTAAAGCACACAAGTTAAAATAAATAAACATAAATATGGGTTGTATTTACAATGGTGTTTGTTCTTCACTGGTTGCCCTTTTGTGGCAACAGGTCACAAATATTGCTGCTGTGATGGCACACTGTGGAATTTCTCAGAGTAGATATGGGAGTTTATCAAAATTGGATTTGTTTTCAAATTCTTTGTGGATCTGTGTAATCTGAGGGAAATATGTCTCTCTAATATGGTCATACATTGGGCAGGAGGTTAGGAAGTGCAGCTCAGTTTCCACCTCATTTTGTGGGCAGTGAGCACATAGCCTGTCTTCTCTTGAGAGCCATGTCTGCCTACGGCGGCCTTTCTCAATAGCAAGGCTATGCTCACTGAGTCTGTACATAGTCAAAGCTTTCCTTAAGTTTGGGTCAGTCACAGTGGTCAGGTATTCTGCCACTGTGTACTCTCTGTTTAGGGCCAAATAGCATTCTAGTTTGCTCTGTTTTTTTTGTTAATTCTTTCCAATGTGCCAAGTAATTATCTTTTTGTTTTCTCATGATTTGGTTGGGTCTAATTGTGCTGTTGTCCTGGGGCTCTGTGGGGTGTGTTTGTGAACAGAGCCCTAGGACCAGCTTGCTTAGGGGACTCTTCTCCAGGTTCATCTCTCTGTAGGTGATGGCTTTGTTATGGAAGGTTTGGGAATCGCTTCCTTTTAGGTGTTTGTAGAATTTAACGGCTCTTTTCTGGATTTTGATAATTAGTGGGTATCGGCCTAATTCTGCTCTGCATGCATTATTTGGTGTTCTACGTTGTACACGGAGGATATCTTTGCAGAATTCTGCATGCAGAGTCTCAATTTGGTGTTTGTCCCATTTTGTGAAATCTTGGTTGGTGAGCGGACCCCAGACCTCACAACCATAAAGGGCAATGGGCTCTATGACTGATTCAAGTATTTTTAGCCAGATCCTAATTGGTATGTTGAAATTTATGTTCCTTTTGATGGCATAGAAGGCCCTTCTTGCCTTGTCTCTCAGATCGTTCACAGCTTTGTGGAAGTTACCTGTGGTGCTGATGTTTAGGCCGAGGTATGTATAGTTTTTTGTGTGCTCTAGGGCAACAGTGTCTAGATGGAATTTGTGGTCCTGGTGACTGGACCTTTTTTGGAACACCATTATTTTGGTCTTACTTAGATTTACTGTCAGGGCCCAGGTCTGACAGAATCTGTGCAGAAGATCTAGGTGCTGCTGTAGGCCCTCTGTCTGTCTCTGTCTGTCTCTGTCTGTCTGTCTGTCTGTCTGTCTGTCTGTCTCTCTCTCTCTTTCTCTCTCTCTCTTTCTCTCTCTCTCTTTCTCTCTCTCTCTTTCTCTCTCTCTCTTTCTCTCTCTCTCTTTCTCTCTCTCTCTTTCTCTCTCTCTCTTTCTCTCTCTCTCTTTCTTTCTTTCTTTCTTTCTCTCTCTCTCTTTCTTTCTCTTTCTCTCTCTTTTTTTTCTCCAGGGCTCTTGGCCTCCTATTGGTCATAGCAGATTGAGAACGCTTGTTTCCTATCTTCCCTTTCCTCTCTCTTTCTCTGCTCCTCTGATCTTCACGCCTGAAGTATATGGGTGTTAGAGATGGAAAGGTTTAGTGTTTTTAAATTTTTTAAATGATAGTGTTAAACACACTCTGCATTATTTAGCAGTAATGTTATGGTGCCATCAGCTGCTTACGCACATCCAGTACAGGAAGGAACTGCAGCCTAAATGTAGTGCAGCCTAAATGGCACCCTATATGGCACCCTATTCCCTATATAGTGCACTACCTTAGACCAGGGCCCTATATAGTGCACTACCTTAGACCAGAGCCCTATTCCCTATATAGTGCACTACTTTAGACCAGGGCCCTATATAGTGCACTACCTTAGACCAGAGCCCTATTCCCTATATAGTGCACTACTTTAGACCAGAGCCCTATTCCCTATATAGTGCACTACTTTAGACCAGGGCCCTATTCCCTATATAGTGCACTACTTTAGACCAGGGCCCTATATAGTGCACTACCTTAGACCAGAGCCCTATTCCCTATATAGTGCACTACTTTAGACCAGGGCCCTATTCCCTATATAGTGCACTACCTTAGACCAGGGCCCTATTCCCTATATAGTGCACTACCTTAGACCAGAGCCCTATTCCCTATATAGTGCACTACCTTAGACCAGGGCCCTATTCCCTATATAGTGCACTACCTTAGACCAGGGCCCTATTCCCTATATAGTGCACTACTTTAGACCAGGGCCCTATTCCCTATATAGTGCACTACCTTAGACCAGGGCCCTATTCCCTATATAGTGCACTACCTTAGACCAGAGCCCTATTCCCTATATAGTGCACTACTTTAGACCAGGGCCCTATTCCCTATATAGTGCACTACCTTAGACCAGGGCCCTATTCCCTATATAGTGCACTACCTTAGACCAGGGCCCTATTCCCTATATAGTGCACTACCTTAGACCAGAGCCCTATTCCCTATATAGTGCACTACTTTAGACCAGGGCCCTATTCCCTATATAGTGCACTACCTTAGACCAGGGCCCTATTCCCTATATAGTGCACTACCTTAGACCAGAGCCCTATTCCCTATATAGTGCACTACTTTAGACCAGGGCCCTATTCCCTATATAGTGCACTACCTTAGACCAGGGCCCTATTCCCTATATAGTGCACTACCTTAGACCAGGGCCCTATTCCCTATATAGTGCACTACTTTAGACCAGGGCCCTATTCCCTATATAGTGCACTACCTTAGACCAGGGCCCTATTCCCTATATAGTGCACTACCTTAGACCAGAGCCCTATTCCCTATATAGTGCACTACTTTAGACCAGGGCCCTATTCCCTATATAGTGCACTACTTTAGACCAGGGCCCTATTCCCTATTAGTGGTTACCTATCACACGTTCACTCTCTTCCTCTTTGAAATATAGATGAATGTGAATATGCTCTTTAGGTTCTGTTTGTATGACTAATACTGCAACAGGAGCTGCAACCCTAACAGTTACTAATGCTGTTCTGTTTGCTGGAGAGAAGAGACAGTCACTTGTCATCTTAATGCTCCACATTTTAAATAGCTCCTGGATAGCTATTACCGTTGTGTTTGTCTCCTTTTTTAAAACATTTATTTGTTCCCAAAGGACATGTTTGTAACTGATTTGGTTTAATCATGCGGTGATAATAATAGTGTGTGTGTGTGTGTATATATATATACAGTGGGGAGAACAAGTATTTGATACACTGCCGATTTTGCAGGTTTTCCTACTTACAAAGCATGTAGAGGTCTGTAATTTTTATCATAGGTACACTTCAACTATGAGAGACGGAATCTAAAACAAAAATCCAGAAAATCACATTGTATGATTTTTAAGTAATTAATTTGCATTTTATTGCATGACATAAGTATTTGATACATCAGAAAAGCAGAACTTAATATTTGGTACAGAAACCTTTGTTTGCAATTACAGAGATCATACGTTTCCTGTAGTTCTTGACCAGGTTTGCACACACTGCAGCAGGGATTTTGGCCCACTCCTCCCTACAGATCTTCTCCAGATCCTTCAGGTTTCGGGGCTGTCGCTGGGCAATACGGACTTTCGGCCCCCTCCAATGATTTTCTATTGGGTTCAGGTCTGGAGACTGGCTAGGCCACTCCAGGACCTTGAGATGCTTCTTACGGAGCCACTCCTTAGTTGCCCTGGCTGTGTGTTTCGGGTCGTTGTCATGCTGGAAGACCCAGCCACGACCCATCTTCAATGCTCTTACTGAGGGAAGGAGGTTGTTGGTCAAGATCTCGCGATACATGGCCCCATCCATCCTCCCTTCAATACGGTGCAGTCGTCCTGTCCCCTTTGCAGAAAAGCATCCCCAAAGAATGATGTTTCCACCTCCATGCTTCACGGTTGGGATGGTGTTCTTGGGGTTGTACTCATCCTTCTATTCCTCCAAACACGGCGAGTGGAGTTTAGAGCAAAAAGCTCTATTTTTGTCTCATCAGACCACATGACCTTCTCCCATTCCTCCTCTGGATCATCCAGATGGTCATTGGCAAACTTCAGACGGGCCTGGACATGCGCTGGCTTGAGCAGGGGGACCTTGCGTGCGCTGCAGGATTTTAATCCATGACGGCGTAGTGTGTTACTAATGGTTTTCTTTGAGACTGTGGTCCCAGCTCTCTTCAGGTCATTGACCAGGTCCTGCCGTGTAGTTCTGGGCTGATCCCTCACCTTCCTCATGATCATTGATGCCCCACGAGGTGAAATCTTGCATGGAGCCCCAGACCGAGGGTGATTGACCGTCATCTTGAACTTCTTCCATTTTCTAATAATTGCGCCAACAGTTGTTTCCTTCTCACCAAGCTGCTTGCCTATTGTCCTGTAGCCCATCCCAGCCTTGTGCAGGTCTACAATTTTATCCCTGATGTCCTTACACAGCTCTCTGGTCTTGGCCATTGTGGAGAGGTTGGAATCTGTTTGATTGAGTGTGTGGACAGGTGTCTTTTATACAGGTAACGAGTTCAAACAGGTGCAGTTAATACAGGTAATGAGTGGAGAACAGGAGGGCTTCTTAAAGAAAAACTAACAGGTCTGTGAGAGCCGGAATTCTTACTGGTTGGTAGGTGATCAAATACTTATGTCATGCAATAAAATGCAAATTAATTACTTAAAAATCATACAATGTGATTTTCTGGATTTTTGTTTTAGATTCCGTCTCTCACAGTTGAAGTGTACCTATGATAAAAATTACAGACCTCTACGTGCTTTGTAAGTAGGAAAACCTGCAAAATCGGCAGTGTATCAAATACTTGTTCTCCCCACTGTATATAGGCCTATTGAAGTCTGCTGAGGACTGTAGCTCACTGGACTGTAGCTCACTGGACTGTAGCTCACTGGACTGTAGCTCACTGGACTTTAGCTCACTGGACTGTAGCTCGCCGGACTGTAGCTCGCCGGACTGTAGCTCGCCGGACTGTAGCTCGCCGGACTGTAGCTCGCCGGACTGTAGCTCGCCGGACTGTAGCTCGCCGGACTGTAGCTCGCCGGACTGTAGCTCGCCGGACTGTAGCTCGCCGGACTGTAGCTCACTAGCTCACCGGACTGTAGCTCACTGGCTCACCGGACTGTAGCTCACCGGACTGTAGCTCACCGGACTGTAGCTCACCGGACTGTAGCTCACCGGACTGTAGCTCACCGGACTGTAGCTCACCGGACTGTAGCTCACCGGACTGTAGCTCACCGGACTGTAGCTCACCGGACTGTAGCTCACCGGACTGTAGCTCACCGGACTGTAGCTCACCGGACTGTAGCTCACCGGACTGTAGCTCACCGGACTGTAGCTCACCGGACTGTAGCTCACCGGACTGTAGCTCACCGGACTGTAGCTCACCGGACTGTAGCTCACTGGACTGTAGCTCACCGGACTGTAGCTCACCGGACTGTAGCTCACCGGACTGTAGCTCGCCGGACTGTAGCTCGCCGGACTGTAGCTCGCCGGACTGTAGCTCACTGGACTGTAGCTCACTGGACTGTAGCTCACTGGACTGTAGCTCACCGGACTGTAGCTCACCGGACTGTAGCTCACCGGACTGTAGCTCACTAAACTTTTTGTGGAGATCGGTGTGGAAGAACTTGACTGGCCTGCACAGAGCCCTGACCTCAACCCCATCGAACACCTTTGGTATGATTTGGATCACTGACTGCGACTCAGGTCTAATCACCCCAACATCAGTGTCCGACCTCACTAATGCTCTTGTGGCTGAATGGAAGCAAGTCCCCACAGCAATGTTCCAACGTCTAGTGGAAAACCTTCCCAGAAGAGTGGAGGCTGTTATAGCATTAAAGGGGGGGACCAACTCCATATTAATGTCCATGATTATGACATGAATTGTTGGACAAGCAGGTGTCCACATACTTTTGGTCATGTGGTTTACCTTGTGCTTTGTGGTCTGACAGTGCCACTAGTTAAATAAGGAGTTTTACACGGTGGTAAGTGGTTGTCTCCCCAACCTTAGTTGAATGCACTGACTGTAGATTATTCTGGATTGTCTGTTTAAATTTACCAAAATGTAGATGTCTAAAGAAGGCAAACATTTTGTTAACTAAGATTTGTGTTCAGGACTGGAGTTACAACACATACTGCATCTAATTTCTGTTGGCTTCGGGAATGGATTGTGCTTTTTTCGCGAATGCGCTTGTTAAATCATCACCCGTTTGGCGAAGTTGAAGTAGGCTGTGATTCGATGATAAATTAACAGGCACCGCATTGATTATATGCAACGCAGGACAAGCTAGTTAAACTAATAATATCATCAACCATGTGGTGTTAACTAGTGGTTATGTTAAGATTGATTGTTCTTTATAAGATAAGTTTAATGCTAGCTAGCAACTTACCGTGGCTCCTTGCGGCACTCGCGTAACAGGTGGTCAGCCTGCCACGCAGTTTCCTCGTGGATTGCAATGTAATCGGCCCTAATCGGCGTCCAAAAAGGCAGATTACCGATTGTTATTGAAAACTTGAAATCGGCCATGCCGATTTAATCGGTCGACCTCTATTTCAGACACTACGGCTGAGATAGTAGGATGTGTATAATACTGCTATTAATTGCTATACTGCTATGAACCTTTTATACAAAGCTCTACTATACAAGCTTCTATCTTACCTAACTTTGTTGCCAACGTATAAAAGAATGGGCTACCGAACCGGCTCGCAGGATTGGTTAACTCTTGAGGTCCCTCTGGGCTCGAACAATTTAGGAAAATCCTCCATTCCTTTTTAGTGCCTCCCATTGTTGGAATAACCTGCAAAATCCCTTTCGTGTTGATTCCCTGGTCCTGCCTCGGGCAGGTTAGGACTCTGGTGTTAAACTAATTAAAAAACATTTTTTGTAGTTGTTTATTAAGTGCAACTGTGTTGTTGAGCCGTGTGGTAATTATTTTTGTTTTATTTGTAATGCGGTTATTTTTGTGTTTTATTTGTAATGTAGGTAAAAAAAAATTGTTTTATTTGTAATGTAGGTTGTAATGGACACCATTGGGAACGAGACCCTGGTCTCAATTGGGCTACCCGGGAATGAATCAAAGTTAAATAAAAAAATAAATAAGATAACACTATGGTTAAACTTCTGTTTCAGACAACACCACTGGCATAGGTGAATGTGTATAACACTACTATAAACTGCTATAACACTTTGTATTATTGAGGTTCTTATGAACCTTTTATAACACAGCTATGAACCTCTATAAACTCTCTCTATTCCAGACAACAGCACTGGGAAGGTGTACATTATGATGGAGGCCAGGCTGGTGGCACTCTTCAAGACAGAGGAGGAATACACCATCATGGACAAGTGAGATCAATTAATATATTAACCAATCAATATATTAACCAATTTATCTATTAAGCTATTAACCAATCAATATATTAACCTATTAAACAATTAATCTATTAACCAATTAAGCTATTAAACAATTAACCAATTCATCAATTAAGCTATTAACCAATTAACCTTGCCTAGAGGAGGGCTGGATAAAAACAAATCTGCACTCCAGGAGGAAGAGGGTTGGGTTGGCCAGTGGTAATGGTAGTTCAGGGTAGACAGTAGACTAGTACAGGGAGTTCACTCCCAGACAGATATCCAGGAGGAAGAGGGTTGGGTTGGCCAGTGGTAATGGTAGTTCAGGGTAGACAGTAGACTAGTACAGGGAGTTCACTCCCAGACAGATATCCAGGAGGAAGAGGGTTGGGTTGGCCAGTGGTAATGGTAGTTCAGGGTAGACAGTAGACTAGTACAGGGAGTTCTCCAACCTCTTCTCGGGGGAACCCCCCCCCCAGCCGTTCCATGTATTTGATATATTACACAGCTAGCACACCTGATTTAACTTGTCAACTAATTAATCAAACCCTTGACTAGATGAATCAGGTGAGTTAGTTCAGGGCTACAACAACATAGTGAAACATCGGGGTCCCAGAGGAGAGGTTTGAAAAGCACTGTAGTAGACTAGTACACATATATTTCATGTCTCTCTGGCCTATAAGATGGCTGCTTTAAGCCATTTCCTCTGGTGCTCTGAGATAGTGTTGAGACACTGGGACAGACATCACTAGAAGAGATCAAGGCATATCAGATGGACTGGCATTCTCTCATCTATCCATCGCTCCCTCTGGGTTTGATTGCTATTCCTCTTGTATGTGGTTTTCTGGTGAGGAAGGGAACAATTGTGTGTTTTTGTTTGTTTGTTCATGGACACCTGAAGTCCCCACAAGGATAGTGACACAAGAAAAATGATCTCTCGTGGAGACATTTCACAGGTCCCCACAAGGACAAAGGCTATTTTAGGCCTAGGGCTCAGGTTAGGGGTTAGAGTTGGGGCTCAGGTTAGGGGTTAGAGTTGGGGCTAGGGGTTAGAGTTGGGGCTCAGGTTAGGGGTTAGAGTTGGGGCTCAGGCTAGGGGTTAGAGTTGGGGCTCAGGTTAGGGGTTAGAGTTGGGGCTCAGGCTAGGGGTTAGAGTTGGGGCTCAGGTTAGGGGTTAGAGTTGGGGCTCAGGCTAGGGGTTAGAGTTGGGGCTCAGGCTAGGGGTTAGAGTTGGGGCTCAGGCTAGGGGTTAGAGTTGGGGCTCAGGCTAGGGGTTAGAGTTGGGGCTCAGGCTAGGGGTTAGAGTTGGGGCTCAGGTTAGGGGTTAGAGTTGGGGCTCAGGCTAGGGGTTAGAGTTGGGTCTCGGGGTTAGAGTTGGGTCTCGGGGTTATAGTTGGGGCTCAGGTTAGGGGTTAGAGGTGGGGCTCAGGTTTGAGTTGGGGCTCAGGCTAGGGGTTAGAGTTGGGGCTCAGGTTAGGGGTTAGAGTTGGGGCTCAGGTTAGGGGTTAGAGTTGGGGCTCAGGTTAGGGGTTAGAGTTGGGTCTCGGGGTTAGAGTTGGGTCTCGGGGTTAGAGTTGGGTCTCGGGGTTAGAGTTGGGGCTCAGGCTAGGGGTTAGAGGGGGTGCTCAGGTTAGGGGTTAGAGGTGGGGTTAGGGGTTAGAGTTGGGGCTAGGGGTTTGAGTTGGGGCTAGGGGTTAGGGGTTAGAGTTGGGGCTTACAGGTTAGGGAAAATCGGATTTTGTTAGGTGCCCAGTGGATAGTAGTGAAGGGACAATGAGCAACAGTGGATAGTGTTGTAGTGGACAGGAAGTGACGGGACAATGAGCAACAGTGGATAGTGTTTTAGTGGGAGCAGGGGCATAATGATAGGCCTGTTACACAGAGTTTAGGCAACAGGAGACGTGAAGTTTCTCAGCACATTTGAAGCACAGCATAATCAGGGTGACATTGTCTTCCGTTCATACGCAGGAAAGAGTCAACTGCAGGTAGTAGGAGTCCGTGTTTCAGTACGACAGGCGGAGCAGCGGTTTGATTTGTGGTTTTGTCCTGTAGGTTCCCTGGGAAGACGCTGAAGGGGAAGAAATACAAGCCTCTGTTTGACTACTTCAGGAAGGTGAGATGACTAATGTATAATAATGTATAATATTGTATAACATTGTAATCTATAATATTGTATAATAATCTAATCTATAATATTGTATATTGTATACTGTATAATATTGTATACTGTATAATATTGTATATTGTATACTGTATAATATTGTATACTGTATAATATTGTATACTGTATAATATTGTATATTGTATACTGTATAATATTGTATACTGTATAATATTGTATATTGTATACTGTATAATATTGTTTATTGTATACTGTATAATATTGTATATTGTATACTGTATAATATTGTATACTGTATAATATTGTATATTGTATAATATTGTATACTGTATACTGTATAATATTGTATACTGTATACTGTATAATATTGTATACTGTATAATATTGTATACTGTATAATGTTGTATACTGTATACTGTATAATATTGTATACTGTATAATATTGTATACTGTATAACATTGTATAGGAGACAGGGGAGACAGGAGCCTACATGTAAAGTATAAAACCTGTCTGTCTCTCTGTAGTGCGGGGAGACGGGAGCCTACATGTAAAGTATAAAACCTGTCTGTCTCTCCTCTAGTGCGGGGAGACAGGAGCCTACATGTAAAGTATAAAACCTGTCTGTCTCTCCTCTAGTGCGGGGAGACAGGAGCCTACATGTAAAGTATAAAGCCTGTCTGTCTCTTCTCTGTAGTGCGGGGAGACGGGAGCCTTCCAGGTGGTGATGGATAACTATGTCAGAGAGGAGGAGGGGACCGGAGTTGTCCACCAGGCACCATACTTTGGAGCTGTGAGTATATGATTTGTTGATTTAATTAAATTATTGATTTGTTCACATCTGTACAGTTCATATTTCCATCAAACAAAGTGATCTGAGAACAGGTTGGTGGAGGAAATGACTGATCTGAGAACAGGTTGGTGGAGGAAATGACTGATCTGAGAACAGGTTGGTGGAGGAAATGACTGATCTGAGAACAGGTTGGTGGAGGAAATGACTGATCTGAGAACAGGTTGGTGGAGGAGGAGGAAATGACTGATCTGAGAACAGGTTGGTGGAGGAGGAGGAAATGACTGATCTGAGAACAGGTTGGTGGAGGAGGAGGAAATGACTGATCTGAGAACAGGTTGGTGGAGGAGGAGGAAATGAATGACAGACACTTGACACAAACCACCATTCCGGCTCCCTCTGCACCACACCGTAATCACAGTATCACAACATCCTGCTGGCTTCTGACCGGCTCAGTATTCAGAGGGCTGTTTGTTGATTGGTTGGCGGTTGCCGGGTAGATTTGTAGAGTGGTTCTGAGTCCGATACTACAGAACGGTAGGGGGATGTTGAGACTGTTTCTCTGTCCCAAATGGCAGTCTCCCTATTCCCTATGTAGTGCACTACCTTTGACCAGGCCCTGGTAGTCGACTACATAGGGAATATGGGGATAAGTAGTGCACTACATAGGGAATAGGGTGCCTGGAATGCAGGTACAGCTGACTAGCAGTAGCTAACATTAAATAACCCCCGTTACTGGTCCCCTATTTAAAAGATTAAACAAATAGCTAAATAGACTTCGTGGAGCTGTGACAGATTGGACTTTAAAAAATATATATATATACTGAACTATAAAATATAAATGTGTTTGTCCCATGTTTCATGAGCTGAAATAAAATATAAGTTTGTGGTTGTATGCACATCTTTAAAAACACAGGCGCTGGGCGAATAAAGAATCCTAGTATAGAACAAGAAGGCCTGCACACTGTTAAAGCTCCTCCACGCACGCTGTTACAGGAGGACCACATCACCCAGTCTAATGTATAATATCTGTTACAGGAGGACCACATCATCCAGTCTAATGAATAATATGTATCTGTTACAGGAGGATCACCCAGTCTAATGTATAATATATATCTGTTACAGGAGGACCACATCACCCAGTCTAATGTATAATATATATATGTTACAGGAGGACCACATCATCCAGTCTGATGAATAATATGTATCTGTTACAGGAGGATCACCCAGTCTAATGTATAATATATATCTGTTACAGGAGGACCACATCATCCAGTCTGATGTATAATATGTATCTGTTACAGGAGGATCACCCAGTCTAATGTATAATATATATCTGTTACAGGAGGACCACATCATCCAGTCTGATGTATAATATGTATCTGTTACAGGAGGATCACCCAGTCTAATGTATAATATATATCTGTTACAGGAGGACCACATCATCCAGTCTAATGAATAATATGTATCTGTTACAGGAGGATCATCCAGTCTAATGTATATCTGTTACAGGAGGATCATCCAGTCTAATGTATAATATATATCTGTTACAGGAGGATCATCCAGTCTAATGTATATCTGTTACAGGAGGATCATCCAGTCTAATGTATATCTGTGTTCCAGGATGATTACCGTGTGTGTATGGAGAACAACATCTGCCAGAGAGACCAGGTTCCCGTCTGTCCTGTGGACTCCTCTGGGTGCTTCACTGATGAAGTCACTGACTTTGTGGGACAGTATGTCAAGGTAGGTCTGTCTGTCTCTCTGTCTGTCTCTCTGTCTGTCTCTCTGTCTGGGTGGATGTCTGTCTGTCTGTCTGTCTGGGTGGATGTCTGTCTGTCTGGGTGGATGTCTGTCTGTCTGGGTGGATGTCTGTCTGTCTGGGCGTCTGTCTGTCTGTCTGGGCGTCTGTCTGTCTGTCTGGGCGTCTGTCTGTCTGTCTGGGCGTCTGTCTGTCTGTCTGTCTGTCTGGGCGTCTGTCTGTCTGTCTGGGCGTCTGTCTGGGCGTCTGTCTGTCTGGGCGTCTGTCTGTCTGGGCGTCTGTCTGTCTGGGCGTCTGTCTGTCTGGGCGTCTGTCTGTCTGGGCGTCTGTCTGTCTGGGCATCTGTCTGTCTGGGCGTCTGTCTGTCTGTCTGGGCGTCTGTCTGTCTGGGCGTCTGTCTGTCTCTGTCTGTCTGGGTGGATGTCTGTCTGTCTGGGTGGATGTCTGTCTGTCTGGGTGTCTGTCTGTCTGGGTGGATGTCTGTCTGTCTGGGTGTCTGTCTGTCTGTCTGTCTGGGTGGATGTCTGTCTGTCTGGGTGGATGTCTGTCTGTCTGGGTGGATGTCTGTCTGTCTGGGTGGATGTCTGTCTGTCTGTCTGTCTGTCTGGGCGTCTGTCTGTCTGTCTGGGCGTCTGTCTGTCTGTCTGGGCGTCTGTCTGTCTGTCTGGGCGTCTGTCTGTCTGTCTGTCTGGGCGTCTGTCTGTCTGTCTGTCTGGGCGTCTGTCTGTCTGTCTGGGCGTCTGTCTGTCTGTCTGGGCGTCTGTCTGTCTGTCTGTCTGGGCGTCTGTCTGTCTGTCTGTCTGGGCGTCTGTCTGTCTGTCTGTCTGGGCGTCTGTCTGTCTGTCTGTCTGGGCGTCTGTCTGGGCGTCTGTCTGTCTGTCTGGGCGTCTGTCTGTCTGTCTGGGCGTCTGTCTGTCTGTCTGGGCGTCTGTCTGTCTGTCTGGGCGTCTGTCTGTCTGTCTGGGCGTCTGTCTGTCTGTCTGGGCGTCTGTCTGTCTGTCTGGGCGTCTGTCTGTCTGTCTGGGCGTCTGTCTGTCTGTCTGGGCGTCTGTCTGTCTGTCTGTCTGTCTGTCTGGGCGTCTGTCTGTCTGTCTGGGCGTCTGTCTGGGCGTCTGTCTGTCTGTCTGGGCGTCTGTCTGTCTGTCTGGGCGTCCGTCTGTCTGTCTGGGCGTCCGTCTGTCTGTCTGGGCGTCCGTCTGTCTGTCTGGGCGTCTGTCTGTCTGGAAGGATGTTTGGACGTCAGGACCACTAACAGACCACCGTAGCAGGAGTCCCAGGTGGTTCTTCAGGACCGCTGACATGGGTCAGTGTTTCTCTGGGCCTACTGAGATTTCAGTGGAGGGACGGGGGGATACTGAGGTTTCAGTGGAGGGACGGGGGGATACTGAGGTTTCAGTGGAGGGACGGGGGGATACTGAGGTTTCAGTGGAGGGACGGGGGCCTACTGAGGTTTCAGTGGAGGGACGGGGGGATACTGAGGTTTCAGTGGAGGGACGGGGGCCTACTGAGGTTTCAGTGGAGGGACGGGGGGATACTGAGGTTTCAGTGGAGGGACGGGGGCCTACTGAGGTTTCAGTGGAGGGACGGGCGAAACACACCCGCTTGTCTGTCAGAGCTTCACTACTCTCTGATTGGTGGAATCACAGCTGGTGCTGGTCTCCCCTCAGCCGTACTCTCTGATTGGTGGAATCACAGCTGGTGCTGGTCTCCCCTCAGCCGTACTCTCTGATTGGTGGAATCACAGCTGGTGCTGGTCTCCCCTCAGCCGTACTCTCTAATTGGTGGAATCACAGCTGGTGCTGGTCTCCCCTCAGCCGTACTCTCTGATTGGTGGAATCACAGCTGGTGCTGGTCTCCCCTCAGCCGTACTCTCTGATTGGTGGAAACACAGCTGGTGCTGGTCTCCCCTCAGCCGTACTCTCTGATTGGTGGAATCACAGCTGGTGCTGGTCTCCCCTCAGCCGTACTCTCTGATTGGTGGAAACACAGCTGGTGCTGGTCTCCCCTCAGCCGTACTCTCTGATTGGTGGAAACACAGCTGGTGCTGGTCTCCCCTCAGCCGTACTCTCTGATTGGTGGAATCTCAGCTGGTGTTGGTCTCCCCTCAGCCGTACTCTCTGATTGGTGGAATCTCAGCTGGTGCTGGTCTCCCCTCAGCCGTACTCTCTGATTGGTGGAATCACAGCTGGTGCTGGTCTCCCCTCAGCCGTGCTCTCTGATTGGTGGAATCTCAGCTGGTGCTGGTCTCCCCTCAGCCGTACTCTCTGATTGGTGGAATCACAGCTGGTGCTGGTCTCCCCTCAGCCGTGCTCTCTGATTGGTGGAATCTCAGCTGGTGCTGGTCTCCCCTCAGCCGTACTCTCTGATTGGTGGAATCACAGCTGGTGCTGGTCTTCCCTCAGCCGTGCTCTCTGATTGGTGGAAACACAGCTGGTGCTGGTTTCCCCTCAGCCGTACTCTCTGATTGGTGGAATCACAGCTGGTGCTGGTCTCCCCTCAGCCGTGCTCTCTGATTGGTGGAATCTCAGCTGGTGCTGGTCTCCCCTCAGCCAACTGTAGTTCTTTGGTAGCCTTGATATGACGACAGAAATAACCATCGTTTTTAAATGCCAGAAATAATCAAAAGTATTTATTTTTTAAACTCACTTTTTGGATTTGGTAGTTTGACCTAAATAGTTTTAAGAGAACACACAGCATTTGACGTCATGGTTCATCTCGCCGCCATCACCACCTGGGATTTGAACTGGCAACCCTTCGATTTTACTGGCCTGCTTCTCTAACCTTGAGGCTACCTCTGTGCCTTTATGAGGAAGTTAGCACCGGGTTTAACACATCTGCCAGGCAGGCAGGCAGCAGAGCCCTGGAATAGATAGGAACCACCTGGGATTTGAACTGGCAACCCTTTGATTTACTGGCCCACTTCTCTAACCTGGAGGCAGAGAAAGTCATTTAGGGGTTAACGCATCTGAAGGACCCAGATAGTTAGTTGATGCACTGCCTTGCGTTGTCCCAGGTGGCGTTGATTTTGGAGGTTAAGAAACACACTGGACACACACACACACACACACTGGACACACACACACACTGGACACACACACACACACTGGACACACACACACACTGGACACACACACACACAACACACGACACACACACACACACTTTAGAGGTTAACAGAAGACTCCCATAAATCAATTATGTATCAGACAGGAAGCCCATACAGTTCCAGTCTGCTGCCAGGAAGTACACATTGGACACTAATGGACACACACACACACATGAACATTCACAAACTGGACACACACACACACATTTGGCCCGTTTCCACTCAACTGAATCAATCCGTTCTCCTGTTAGAAAGATAATTTGTAAAAGCAAGACAAGCCTGGAGAATATATGAGCAGCTTTAGAGCTGCTGTGATATGGAAAGTAGAAAGGAACAGAAATGAAATAGTTTTACCCTGTAGAAGAGGGTGTGTGGGAAAAATGGTGTTACCTAACAGAGTAATTGCTGGTTTGATTTACTATAATAAACATGAAGTATATAGGAGAACAGTTAAACCCTTCTCCTCCTCCTCCCCAAACACTCTGTCTCCTCTCCTAGCTCTCTGTCAGCTGGTACTGAACTGTAGTCTGGGATATGTCTGTCTCCTCTCCTATCTCTCTGTCAGCTGGTACTGAACTGTAGTCTGGGATATGTCTGTCTCCTCTCCTAGCTCTCTGTCAGCTGGTACTGAACTGCAGTCTGGGATATGTCTCCTCTCCTAGCTCGCTGTCAGCTGGTACTGAACTGTAGTCTGGGATATGTCTGTCTCCTCTCCTAGCTCTCTGTCAGCTGGTACTGAACTGTAGTCTGGGATATGTCTGTCTCCTCTCCTAGCTCTCTGTCAGCTGGTACAGAACTGTAGTCTGGGATATGTCTGTCTCCTCTCCTAGCTCTCTGTCAGCTGGTACAGAACTGTAGTCTGGGATATATCTGTCTCCTCTCCTAGCTCTCTGTCAGCTGGTACTGAACTGTAGTCTGGGATATGTCTGTCTCCTCTCCTAGTCTCTCTGTCAGCTGGTACTGAACTGTAGTCTGGGATATGTCTGTCTCCTCTCCTATCTCTCTGTCAGCTGGTACTGAACTGTAGTCTGGGATATGTCTGTCTCCTCTCCTAGTCTCTCTGTCAGCTGGTACTGAACTGTAGTCTGGGATATGTCTGTCTCCTCTCCTAGTCTCTCTGTCAGCTGGTACTGAACTGCTAGTCTGGGATATATCTGTCTCCTCTCCTAGCTCTCTGTCAGCTGGTACTGAACTGTAGTCTGGGATATGTCTGTCTCCTCTCCTATCTCTCTGTCAGCTGGTACTGAACTGTAGTCTGGGATATGTCTGTCTCCTCTCCTAGCTCTCTGTCAGCTGGTACTGAACTGTAGTCTGGGATATGTCTGTCTCCTCTCCTAGCTCTCTGTCAGCTGGTACAGAACTGTAGTCTGGGATATGTCTGTCTCCTCTCCTAGCTCTCTGTCAGCTGGTACTGAACTGTAGTCTGGGATATATGTCTCCTCTCCTAGCTCTCTGTCAGCTGGTACTGAACTGTAGTCTGGGATATGTCTGTCTCCTCTCCTATCTCTCTGTCAGCTGGTACTGAACTGTAGTCTGGGATATGTCTGTCTCCTCTCCTATCTCTCTGTCAGCTGGTACTGAACTGTAGTCTGGGATATGTCTGTCTCCTCTCCTATCTCTCTGTCAGCTGGTACTGAACTGTAGTCTGGGATATGTCTGTCTCCTCTCCTATCTCTCTGTCAGCTGGTACTGAACTCTAGTCTGGGATATGTCTGTCTCCTCTCCTAGCTCTCTGTCAGCTGGTACTGAACTGTAGTCTGGGATATGTCTGTCTCCTCTCCTATCTCTCTGTCAGCTGGTACTGAACTCTAGTCTGGGATATGTCTGTCTCCTCTCCTATCTCTCTGTCAGCTCATTGTGATTCTGTTTGTTGTATAGGGTGGCAAAATCACGGAAACTTCCCAAATTCCCAGGTTTTTCTAAGAATCGTGGTTGGAGGATTCCCAGAACCAGGAAGGAGTAGGCAGGGAGGGAATCCTCCAAACCCTAATTTCTGATAAACCTGGGTGAAGTTCTCAGCCCGAGCAGCAATCTCACAGAGTTTCCCTCTCCTGTTCAGGACGCTGACAAGAACATCATCAAATGGCTGAAGGAACAGGGGCGTCTGGTCAACAGCAGCTCTTTCAAGCATAGCTACCCTTTCTGTTGGAGGTCAGTCTTCCTAGTAACTCCAAGGAAACACTTTCTAGTAGGTCTGTCTGACGGCCTTCCCACTGACCTCCAGACGCTGGTAGCGTTTCTGTAGCGTTAAATCACAGACGGGACGAAGAGAAGCTCAACTCTCCCTCTCCTCTTCCTCTCCTCTGCCTCGCTCCCTCTCCTCCTCTCCCTCTTCCCTCCCTCCCTCTAGCTCTCTCTCTTCCCTCCCTCCTTCCTCTACCTCTCTCTCTTCCTCTACCTCTCTCTCTTCCTCTACCTCTCCCTCTCCTCCTCTCCCTCTTCCCTCCCTCCCTCTACCTCTCTCTCTTCCCTCCCTCCTCTTCCTCTACCTCTCTCTTCCTCTACCTCTCCCTCTCCTCCTCTCCCTCTTACCTCCCTCCCTCTACCTCTCTCTCTTCCCTCCCTCCCTCCTCTTCCTCTACCTCTCTCTTCCTCTACCTCTCCCTCTCCTCCTCTCCCTCTTCCCTCCCTCCCTCTACCTCTCTCTCTTCCTCTCCCTCTCCTCCTCTCCCTCTCCTCTCTTCCTCCTCCTCTACCTCACCCTCTACGTCTGACACTACTTTGGCTACTTTGAAGAATCTCAAATATAAAATATATTTTGATTTGTTTAACACTTTTTTGTTGTTGGTTACTACATGATTCCATATGTGTTATTTCATAGTGTTGATGTCTTCACTATTACTCTGCAATGTAGAAAATAGTACAAATAAAGAAAAACCTTGGAATGAGTAGGTTTATCCAAACTTTTGACTGGTTGTGTGTAATATATGTTTGTATCCTACAGATCGGACACTCCTCTGATCTACAAGGCTGTACCCAGCTGGTTTATTAGGGTGGAACACATGGTGGAGAAGCTGCTGGAAAACAATGACAAATGCTACTGGTAAGACCTGTTACAAGATCTAATATCCTCATTACTTCTGTCCTACCGTACAGCCAAGTCCTACTGCTAAGACCTGCTGTCTACTACATATTACCATACAGAGACAGTCAAGTCCTACTGTCTACTACACATTACCATACAGAGACAGTCAAGTCCTACTGCTAAGACCTGCTGTCTACTACACATTACCATACAGAGACAGTCAAGTCCTACTGCTAAGACCTGCTGTCTACTACATATTACCATACAGAGACAGTCAAGTCCTACTGCTAAGACCTGCTATCTACTACATATTACCATACAGAGACAGTCAAGTCCTACTGCTAAGACCTGCTATCTACTACACATTACCATACAGAGACAGTCAAGTCCTACTGCTAAGACCTGCTGTCTACTACACATTACCATACAGAGACAGTCAAGTCCTACTGCTAAGACCTGCTATCTACTACACATTACCATACAGAGACAGTCAAGTCCTACTGCTAAGACCTGCTGTCTACTACACATTACCATACAGAGACAGTCAAGTCCTACTGCTAAGACCTGCTATCTACTACACATTACCATACAGAGACAGTCAAGTCCTACTGCTAAGACCTGCTATCTACTACACATTACCATACAGAGACAGTCAAGTCCTACTGCTAAGACCTGCTATCTACTACAAGATGGCGCCGACAGAGATGGTCGCCTCGCTTCGAGTCCTTAGGAAACTTTGCAGTATTTTTGTTTTTTTCTTGTATTGTTACTCTTATACTATTGGATATAAGAGTGTAGTCAACTTACCAACATTACGACCAGGAATACGACTTTCCCGAAGCGGATCCTCTGTTTGGACCACTACCCAGGACAATGGATCGGATCCCAGCCGGCGACCCAAAACAACAGCGCTGCAGACGGAGCGGCCTCCTGGTCAGGCTCCGTAGACGTGCACATCGCCCACCGCTCCAGAGTATACTACTCGCCAATGTCCAGTCTCTTGACAACAAGGTAGACGAAATTAGAGCGAGGGTTGCCTTCCAGAGAGACATCAGAGATTGTAACATTCTCCGTTTCACAGAAACATGGCTCTCTCGGGATATGTTGTCGGAATCGGTCCAGCCACCGGGCTTCTCGCTCCGACAGAGATTAACACCTCTCTGGGAAGAGGAAGGGCGGGGTTGTATGCTTCATGAGTAACGACTCATGAAGTTCCTCGGCGTACACATCACTGACGATCTGAAATGGTCCACCCACACAGACAGTGTGGTGAAGAACCTCAGGAGGCTGAATAAATTTGGTTTGTCACCGAAAACCCTGACAAACTTTTACAGATGCACAATTGAGAGCATCCTGTCGGGCTGTATCACCGCCTTGTACGGCAACTGCTCCGCCCACAACCGTAAGGCTCTCCTGACGGTAGTGAGGTCTGCACAACGCATCACCGGGGGCAAACTACCTGCCCTCCAGGACACCTACACCACCCGATGTCACAGGAAGGCCATAAAGATCATCAAGGACATCAACCACCAGTGGCTCGGTGAAGTTCACCCCGCTATCATCCAGAAGGAGAGGTCAGTACAGGTGCATCAAAGCTGGAACCGAGAGACTGAAAAACAGCTTCTATCAAGGCCATCAGACTGCTAAACAGCAGTAACTAACTCAGAGAGGCTGCTGCCTACATAGAGACTCATACCACTGGCCACTTTAATAAATGGATCACTAGTCACTTTAAACAATGCTACTTTAAATAATGTTTACATATCTTACATTACTCATATCACATGTATATCCTGTATTTTATACCATCTATTGCACCTTGCCTATGCCGCTCGGCCACACAGTTTGTCTATTGTTATGGCATAGATGAAGATCAGATCAAATTTGATGACCAATTTATGCAGAAATCCAGGTAATTCCAACGGGTTCACATACTTTTTCTTGCCACTGTATATTTATATGTAGATATTCTCATTCACCCCTTTACACTTGTGTGTATAAGGTAGTTGTTGGAATTGTTAGATTACTTGTTAGATATTACTGCACGGTCGGAACTAGAGGCACAAGCATTTCGCTACCTGCTAACCAGGTGTATGTTGGAGCAGCAGGTAGCCTAGTGGTTAGAGCGTTGAGCCGGTAACTGAAAGGTTGTTGGATCGAATCCCGAAGCCGACAAGGTAAAAATCTGTCCTTCTGCCCCTGAACAAGGCACTGTTCCCCGACTCCGGGATGCTGGCCTTCTAGGCAGAGTTCCTCTGTCCAGTGTCTGTCTTCTTTTGCCCATCTTACTCCTTTCTTTTTATTGGCCAGTCTGAGATATGGCTTTTTCTTTGCAACTCTGCCTGAAAGGTAGTGAAAAAGCTTGATTAGTCTTCGACAAGCCTCCGGAGGCTCAACAATTGCATCACACCCTCTGTCGCTGCGGCGGCCTTTTGCTGCAGTCGGACGTGTGTGTGTTATGCTGATGTCGTACACATTCTACACTGTCATGCCAAACCCCCCCCCCCCCCCCCCCTTCTACACTCCATACATCATGACATATTCTCAACTACACAGCAGGAATCTGTACTGATGATACTTCTGGTTCTGTGTGAGGTGGCCTCTCTTCTTCTCTCCTCTAATAAAGAAGATTTTGGAGGCATTGGGGCCCTCAAACCCTCAGCGTTTTACAGCTGCACCATCGAGAGCATTTTGACTGGCTGCATCACTGCTTGTTATGGCAACTGCTTGGCATCCGACCGCAAGGCGCTACAGAAGGTGGTGAGGACAGCCCAGTACATCACTGGGGCCGAGCTCCATGCCATCCAGGACCTCTATACCAGGCGGTGGTGTGGACAGCCTAGTACATCACTGGGGCCGAGCTCCCTGCCATCCAGGACCTCTATACCAGGCGGTGGTGTGGACAGCCCAGTACATCACTGGGGCCGAGCTCCCTGCCATCCAGGACCTCTATACCAGGCGGTGGTGTGGACAGCCCAGTACATCACTGGGGCCGAGCTCCCTGCCATCCAGGACCTCTATACCAGGCGGTGGTGTGGACAGCCCAGTACATCACTGGGGCCGAGCTCCCTGCCATCCAGGACCTCTATACCAGGCGGTGGTGTGGACAGCCCAGTACATCACTGGGGCCGAGCTCCATGCCATCCAGGACCTCTATACCAGGCGGTGGTGTGGACAGCCCAGTACATCACTGGGGCCGAGCTCCCTGCCATCCAGGACCTCTATACCAGGCGGTGGTGTGGACAGCCCAGTACATCACTGGGGCCGAGCTCCCTGCCATCCAGGACCTCTATACCAGGCGGTGGTGTGGACAGCCCAGTACATCACTGGGGCCGAGCTCCATGCCATCCAGGACCTCTATACCAGGCGGTGGTGTGGACAGCCCAGTACATCACTGGGGCCGAGCTCCCTGCCATCCAGGACCTCTATACCAGGCGGTGGTGTGGACAGCCCAGTACATCACTGGGGCCGAGCTCCATGCCATCCAGGACCTCTGTAGCTAGTGTCCTGTTGCTTATAGCTAGTGTCCTGTTGCTTATAGCTAGTGTCCTGTTGCTTATAGCTAGTGTCCTGTTGCTTATAGCTAGTGTCCTGTTGCTTATAGCTAGTGTCCTGTTGCTTATAGCTAGTGTCCTGTCGCTTATAGCTAGTGTCCTGTCGCTTATAGCTAGTGTCCTGTCGCTTATAGCTAGTGTCCTGATGCTTATAGCTAGTGTCCTGTCGCTTATAGCTAGTGTCCTGATGCTTATAGCTAGTGTCCTGATGCTTATAGCTAGTGTCCTGATGCTTATAGCTAGTGTCCTGATGCTTATAGCTAGTGTCCTGATGCTTATAGCTAGTGTCCTGATGCTTATAGCTAGTGTCCTGTCGCTTATAGCTAGTGTCCTGATGCTTATAGCTAGTGTCCTGATGCTTATAGCTAGTGTCCTGTCGCTTATAGCTAGTGTCCTGATGCTTATAGCTAGTGTCCTGATGCTTATAGCTAGTGTCCTGATGCTTATAGCTAGTGTCCTGTTGCTTATAGCTAGTGTCCTGTCGCTTATAGCTAGTGTCCTGTCGCTTATAGCTAGTGTCCTGTCGCTTATAGCTAGTGTCCTGTCGCTTATAGCTAGTGTCCTGATGCTTATAGCTAGTGTCCTGTTGCTTATAGCTAGTGTCCTGTTGCTTATAGCTAGTGTCCTGTTGCTTATAGCTAGTGTCCTGTTGCTTATAGCTAGTGTCCTGTCGCTTATAGCTAGTGTCCTGTCGCTTATAGCTAGTGTCCTGCCGCTTACAGCTAGTGTCCTGTCGCTTACAGCTAGTGTCCTGTCGCTTATAGCTTGTGTCCTGTCGCTTACAGCTAGTGTCCTGTCGCTTACAGCTAGTGTCCTGTCGCTTACAGCTAGTGTCCTGTCGCTTACAGCTAGTGTCCTGTCGCTTACAGCTAGTGTCCTGTCGCTTACAGCTAGTGTCCTGACATCCACCTGCTCTGTATATAATTTAAATCCTTAATTATTATATTATTTGAAGTTCTATTTGATGTAAATTACATTTCATAGCACCGTATTTTGGTCTGACTTTTGTTATGGAGTTGATGGGTGGATATTAAGTCTTTTTTTCACAGAATGTAGGGTTAAAAAAATATATGGAGCTAATTAGTGTTATTTTTAGAACCAGACTTGGTACATCTGTATTGGACTATACACCCTGCAGGGAAATGTGCCAGTTCTGCAGCCGTGTGGCTCTGCGGCCGTGTGGCTCTGCGGCCGTGTGGCTCTGCGGCCGTGTGGCTCTGGGGCCGTGTGGCTCTGGGGCCGTGTGGCTCTGGGGCCGTGTGGCTCTGGGGCCGTGTGGCTCTGCGGCCGTGTGGCTCTGCGGCCGTGTGGCTCTGCGGCCGTGTGGCTCTGGGTCATTTGGGTCTCTGTAGATGTTGGATAGCTCCGTTCCTTCAGCACAGAACAGCAGCACACTGTACATTTTCCATTTAGGATGGCTAGAGAGGATGGTAGTGGGGAGAAATAACTCCATGGATTTAAATAGAAATGCCTCTCATTGATGAACTCATTGGACTACTAGAGCAGGAACCTGATGCCATTTACAGGGATGTGGGTTTAACCTGGGCCTGGTTAACAGTAGGGCACTAGGTTTAACCTGGGCCTGGTCAACAGTAGTGCACTAGGTTTAACCTGGGCCTGGTTAACTAGGTTTAACCTGGGCCTGGTTAACTAGGTTTAACCTGGGCCTGGTTAACTAGGTTTAACCTGGGCCTGGTTAACTAGGTTTAACCTGGGCCTGGTTAACTAGGTTTAACCTGGGCCTGGTTAACTAGGTTTAACCTGGGCCTGGTTAACTAGGTTTAACCTGGGCCTGGTTAACTAGGTTTAACCTGGGCCTGGTTAACAGTAGGGCACTAGGTTTAACCTGGGCCTGGTCAACAGTAGGGCACTAGGTTTAACCTGGGCCTGGTCAACAGTAGGGCACTAGGTTTAACCTGGGCCTGGTTAACTAGGTTTAACCTGGGCCTGGTTAACAGTAGGGCACTAGGTTTAACCTGGTCCTGGTTAAAAGTAGGGCACTAGGTTTAACCTGGTCCTGGTTAAAAGTAGGGCACTAGGTTTAACCTGGGCCTGGTCAACAGTAGGGCACTAGGTTTAACCTGGGCCTGGTCAACAGTAGGGCACTAGGTTTAACCTGGTCCTGGTCAACAGTAGGGCACTAGGTTTAACCTAGGGCACTAGGTTAACTAGGTTTAACCTGGGCCTGGTTAACTATGTTTAACCTGGGCCTGGTTAACAGTAGGGCACTAGGTTTAACCTGAGCCTGGTTAACAGTAGGGCACTAGGTTTAACCTGGGCCTGGTTAACAGTAGGGCACTAGGTTTAACCTGGGCCTGGTTAACAGTAGGGCACTAGGTTTAACCTGGGCCTGGTTAACAGTAGGGCACTAGGTTTAACCTGGTCCTGGTCAACAGTAGGGCACTAGGTTTAACCTGGGCCTGGTTAACTAGGTTTAACCTGGGCCTGGTTAACAGTAGGGCACTAGGTTTAACCTGGTCCTGGTCAACAGTAGGGCACTAGGTTAACTAGGTTTAACCTGGGCCTGGTTAACTATGTTTAACCTGGGCCTGGTTAACAGTAGGGCACTAGGTTTAACCTGAGCCTGGTTAAAAGTAGGGCACTAGGTTTAACCTGGGCCTGGTTAACAGTAGGGCACTAGGTTTAACCTGGGCCTGGTTAAAAGTAGGGCACTAGGTTTAACCTGGTCCTGGTCAACAGTAGGGCACTAGGTTTAACCTGGGCCTGGTTAACAGTAGGGCACTAGGTTTAACCTGGGCCTGGTTAACTAGGTTTAACCTGGGCCTGGTTAACAGTAGGGCACTAGGTTTAACCTGGTCCTGGTCAACAGTAGGGCACTAGGTTAACTAGGTTTAACCTGGGCCTGGTTAACTATGTTTAACCTGGGCCTGGTTAACAGTAGGGCACTAGGTTTAACCTGAGCCTGGTTAAAAGTAGGGCACTAGGTTTAACCTGGGCCTGGTTAACAGTAGGGCACTAGGTTTAACCTGGGCCTGGTTAAAAGTAGGGCACTAGGTTTAACCTGGTCCTGGTCAACAGTAGGGCACTAGGTTTAACCTGGGCCTGGTTAACAGTAGGGCACTAGGTTTAACCTGGTCCTGGTCAACAGTAGGGCACTAGGTTTAACCTGGTCCTGGTTAACAGTAGGGCACTAGGTTTAACCTGGTCCTGGTTAACAGTAGGGCACTAGGTTTAACCTGGGCCTGGTTAACAGTAGGGCACTAGGTTTAACCTGGGCCTGGTCAACAGTAGGGCACTAGGTTTAACCTGGGCCTGGTCAACAGTAGGGCACTAGGTTTAACCTGGGCCTGGTCAACAGTAGGGCACTAGGTTTAACCTGGGCCTGGTCAACAGTAGGGCACTAGGTTTAACCTGGGCCTGGTCAACAGTAGGGCACTAGGTTTAACCTGGGCCTGGTCAACAGTAGGGCACTAGGTTTAACCTGGGCCTGGTCAACAGTAGGGCACTAGGTTTAACCTGGGCCTGGTCAACAGTAGGGCACTAGGTTTAACCTGGGCCTGGTCAACAGTAGGGCACTAGGTTTAACCTGGGCCTGGTCAACAGTAGGGCACTAGGTTTAACCTGGGCCTGGTCAACAGTAGGGCACTAGGTTTAACCTGGGCCTGGTCAACAGTAGGGCACTAGGTTTAACCTGGGCCTGGTCAACAGTAGGGCACTAGGTTTAACCTGGGCCTGGTCAACAGTAGGGCACTAGGTTTAACCTGGGCCTGGTCAACAGTAGGGCACTAGGTTTAACCTGGGCCTGGTCAACAGTAGGGCACTAGGTTTAACCTGGGCCTGGTCAACAGTAGGGCACTAGGTTTAACCTGGTCCTGGTCAACAGTAGGGCACTAGGTTAACTAGGTTTAACCTGGGCCTGGTTAACAGTAGGGCACTAGGTTAACTAGGTTTAACCTGGGCCTGGTTAACTATGTTTAACCTGGGCCTGGTTAACAGTAGGGCACTAGGTTTAACCTGGGCCTGGTTAACAGTAGGGCACTAGGTTTAACCTGGGCCTGGTTAACAGTAGGGCACTAGGTTTAACCTGGTCCTGGTCAACAGTAGGGCACTAGGTTTAACCTGGGCCTGGTCAACAGTAGGGCACTAGGTTTAACCTGGTCCTGGTTAACAGTAGGGCACTAGGTTTAACCTGGTCCTGGTTAACAGTAGGGCACTAGGTTTAACCTGGTCCTGGTTAACAGTAGGGCACTAGGTTTAACCTGGGCCTGGTTAACAGTAGGGCACTAGGTTTAACCTGGGCCTGGTCAACAGTAGGGCACTAGGTTTAACCTGGTCCTGGTCAACAGTAGGGCACTAGGTTTAACCTGGTCCTGGTCAACAGTAGGGCACTAGGTTTAACCTGGTCCTGGTCAACAGTAGGGCACTAGGTTTAACCTGGTCCTGGTCAACAGTAGGGCACTAGGTTTAACCTGGTCCTGGTCAACAGTAGGGCACTAGGTTTAACCTGGTCCTGGTTAACAGTAGGGCACTATACAGGGAATAGGGTGCCATTTGGGACTCACAAGGAAAAGGCGAGAAAGAGGGAGAAGATGCCTGGAAGGGAGTTTTTAACCTGGACGGGGGAGTTTTTAACCTGGACGGGGGGAGTTTTTACCCTGGACGGGGGGAGTTTTTACCCTGGACGGGGGGAGTTTTTACCCTGGGCGGGGGGAGTTTTTACCCTGGGCGGGGGGAGTTTTTCCTGGGCGGGGGGAGTTTTTCCTGGACGGGGGGAGTTTTTCCTGGACGGGGGGAGTTTTTCCTGGACGGGGGGAGTTTTTACCCTGGACGGGGGGAGTTTTTACCCTGGACGGGGGGAGTTTTTACCCTGGACGGGGGGGGGGTTTAACCTGGGGGGGGGAGTTTTTAACCTGGACGAGGGGAGTTTTTAACCTGGACGAGGGGAGTTTTTAACCTGGACGAGGGGAGTTTTTAACCTGGGCGGGGGGGAGTTTTTAACCTGGGCGGGGGGAGTTTTTAACCTGGGCGGGGGGGAGTTTTTCCTGGACGGGGGGAGTTTTTAACCTGGGCGGGGGGGAGTTTTTAACCTGGGCGGGGGGAGTTTTTAAACTTGAAGAAAAAAAATGCATCTCAGTTTATTTAGAAAATGATCTAGAGGCCAGATGGATATAGTCAATGCTACGGTGTGCTAGTTTCTGTCTTAGTCTTTCTAATATGTAAAGCAGCTAACTTTAAATTTAATCACTGAGATTATGTTAGGTCATAGTGTTAATGAGTCCTTGGTCCCAATTCTCCAGTCCTTTTTCCCTGACGTGTGCACTACCCTACACAGATTTAAAAGCATATGATTGGGACACAAGGGGATTGTTAGTTGTGTTACTTGTCAGGATGTCGGCCATTGCAAATGTAGTTCAGTGAAATGGAGTCAGTCCCATCCCATTTCTTTATCGCTCTGTTCTCTCTCTCTTTTGGCATTTTCTACTGTGAACTGAAATGAACTGTTCGTTCGTAGAATGGCATGGAGGAATGAGACCCACAGATACAGACAGAGAAGATATGAGAGGATAATAACTTCTTCATGGGATTTCCAGACGTTTCTGTTGGCCTTTTTGGTTGAGTTCAGGCCGGTCTGCTCCCCAGGTGAAAGATGACCTCACCAGTTCAGACCAGACCAGTTCAGACCAGTTCACCCAACTAGAGATAACTAATAGAGGCCAGATGGATAAAGACATGTTGATGTTGTTGCCTGCTAGTTTCAGTGGTAGTCTTTCTAGTTTTGGCTCCTCAGTTAAATCACTGAAATTATGTTGGGTCTTCCCATCCCTGGCTGACAGACTTGTTCAATTATATTACATCAGGCAGTCTTGTTTAACCTGATGTCTGTCTGGGCCTCGTCTCCCCGGTCTGTCTGGACCTCGTCTCCCCGGTCTGTCTGGGCCTCGTCTGTCTGGGCCTCGTCTGTCTGGACCTCGTCTGTCTGGACTTCGTCTCCCTGGTCTGTCTGGGCCTCGTCTGTCTGGGCCTCGTCCCCCCGGTCTGTCTGGACCTCGTCTGTCTGGACCTCGTCTGTCTGGACCTCGTCTCCCCGGTCTGTCTGGGCCTCGTCTGTCTGGGCCTCGTCCCCCCGGTCTGTCTGGACCTCGTCTGTCTGGACCTCGTCTGTCTGGACCTCGTCTCCCTGGTCTGTCTGGGCCTCGTCTGTCTGGGCCTCGTCTCCCCGGTCCGTCTGCACCTCATCTCCCCGGTCCGTCTGCACCTCGTCTCCCCGGTCTGTCTGGACCTCGTCTCCCCGGTCTGTCTGGGCCTCGTCTCCCCGGTCCGTCTGGGCCTCGTCTCCCCGGTCCGTCTGGGCCTCGTCTCCCCGGTCCGTCTGGGCCTCGTCTCCCCGGTCCGTCTGGGCCTCGTCTCCCCGGTCCGTCTGGGCCTCGTCTCCCCGGTCCGTCTGGGCCTCGTCTCCCCGGTCCGTCTGGGCCTCGTCTCCCCGGTCCGTCTGCGCCTCGTCTCCCCGGTCCGTCTGGGCCTCGTCTCCCCGGTCCGTCTGGACCTCGTCTCCCCGGTCCGTCTGGGCCTCGTCTCCCCGGTCCGTCTGGGCCTCGTCTCCCCGGTCCGTCTGGGCCTCGTCTCCCCGGTCCGTCTGGGCCTCGTCTCCCCGGTCCGTCTGGGTCTCGTCTCCCTGGTCCGTCTGGGTCCTGAATAGGGCCCGCTATGTAATATATAGGGAATAGGTCGCGCTATGTAATATGTAGGGAAGTGGGCGCGCTATGTAATATGTAGGGAATAGGGCACGCTATGTAATATGTAGGGAATAGGGCCCGCTATGTAATATGTAGGGAATAGGGCCCGCTATGTAAGATGTAGGGAATAGGGCGCGCTATGTAATATGTAGGGAATAGGGCCCGCTATGTAATATGTTGGGAATAGGGCCCGCTATGTAAGATGTAGGGAATAGGGCCCGCTATGTAATATGTAGGGAATAGGGCGCCATTTGGTGCTTATGTTAAAAAAATAATCATTGATCTGATTCTCCATCAAGCTAACAGTGGTTCTCCCTCACCCCTCCTCTCTCTCCCTCACCCCTCCTCTCTCTCCCTCACCCCTCCTCTCTATTTCCCCCTGTCTCTCTCTTTCCCCCTCGCTCTTCTTCCCCCTCGCTCTTCTAACCCCTCGCTCTCTGTCTCTCTCTCCACCCCTCCTCTGTCTCTCTCTCCACCCCTCTGTCTCTCTTTCCACCCCTCCTCTGTCTCTCTCTCCACCCCTCCTCTGTTTCTCTCCATCCTTCTCTCGCTGACTCACTCCTCTCCTCCCAGGGTTCCTGAGTTTGTGCGGGAGCGTCGTTTTGGTAACTGGCTGAGGGATGCGCGTGATTGGGCCGTTTCCAGGAACCGCTATTGGGGCACTCCCATCCCCCTCTGGTGCAGCGACGACTTTGAGGAGGTCAGAGACACACACACACACACACACATACACTCACACACACACACACACACACACACACAGTAACATTAAGGAGGTCATTAAACGTCTTTCTGACACACATAAAGTTAGTGAAGTCCAGCTCTCCCTTCACAGCAGTAGAACAGGAAGTCAAACCGGTTATTATTGTTCAATAACAAACCTATTTTATTTATTTTTCTGACGCAAAACGTTTCGCTTTATTATACATCAGAATAATTCATTATAAAAATGAACAAATCACTAATTGATTACTCTTCTCTGAATCTCTTCTGCCCCTAAAATGTTTTCTGGCATTTTCAAAGACCCACTGAAACCTGGTGATTTATCGAACCAGCGAATGGATGGTTAGCGAGACTAACACCCCGTGTTCTTAGCCGTCTCTACAGCTGGTCCTGAAGGACCGTCTTCATTTACATGTCACAATTGGGTTATATGATTGTGTGAAAAATGAAATGAGTAACTCTCTCTGATTTTAAAAGGACAGCGACCGGAGGAGCGACCTGCTTCTTAGAAATAGCAGTCTGTCTGGGTCTGTTACCAGGCGGCAGTGGTCTACGGAGGAGGGGCTAGAGGAGAGGGAGAGGAGAGGAGATGGAGGGAGGCAGAGGAGATGGATGGAGGGAGGCGGAGGAGAGGGGTGGAGGGAGGCGGAGGAGAGGGGTGGAGGGAGGCGGAGGAGAGGGATGGAGGGAGGCGGAGGAGAGGGATGGAGGGAGGCGGAGGAGATGGATGGAGGGAGGCGGAGGAGAGGGATGGAGGGAGGCAGAGGAGATGGATGGAGGGAGGCGGAGGAGAGGTATGGAGGGAGGCGGAGGAGAGGGATGGAGGGAGGCGGAGGAGAGGGATGGATGGAGGGAGGCGGAGGAGATGGATAGAGGGAGGCAGAGGAGATGGATAGAGGGAGGCAGAGGAGATGGATAGAGGGAGGCAGAGGAGATGGATGGAGGGAGGCAGAGAGGAGAGGGAGGCAGAGAGGAGAGGGAGGCGGAGAGGAGAGGGAGGCGGAGAGGAGAGGGAGAGGAGAGGGAGGCGGAGAGGAGAGGGAGGCGGAGAGGAGAGGAGAGGGAGGCAGGCGGGGAGGGAGAGGAGAGGGAGGGATGTAGAGAGGAGAGCGATGGAGGGAGTGGAGAGATGGAGGCGGAGAGGAAAGGAGATGGATGGATGGATGGAGGGGCCGGGAACTCTGTCTCTCTGTCTCCCTCTCAGCTATCTCTCACCCATCGCCACTTTCTCTCTCCCTTCATCTCTCTCGTGCGACACACACCGGTCGTATCTGGGCCAACTACCTTAGTCTGTTTGAAATTGGAGCAGAATTACAGACACCTGTCTGCCAGCCAGCCTTGAGCTTTATTAACCACCTGTCTGCCAGCCAGTCTTGAGCTTTAACCACCTGTCTGCCAGCTAGCCTAGAGCTTTATTAATCACCTGTCTGCCAGCTAGCCTTGAGCTTTATTAATCACCTGTCTGCCAGCTAGTCTTGAGCTTTAATCACCTGTCTGCCAGCTGGGAATCTGTCAAATCAAAGTTTATTTGTCTTGTGGATAGAATATTCCTCACGGAATGCCGTGTCACCGTGGCCACGGTGGTGCCTGTCGGCGACCAGTTAATTTAGCCCCAAGGTTGCCTTGATAAATCTTGTTCATTCTCTTCAATTAAATACCATGACTGTTTTCTCATTCGCTGGGAACGTTTGAAATGTCTGGCATACTTTTGGTGATAAACTTATCTACCCTACTGCGTAGCTTTTTAAAAATAGACATTTTTGTGTGTAACACTCATTAACCCTTGACTCGTGGGAATTGGCCTGTATGGATAGAGATACAATTAAATGTTTATAAAGAAGAAATATGAAACATAAATTATAATAATTATTAATATTATAAATTAAAATGGACAAAAAAATGTATTAATTGAAATTAAATTAAAATAAATTATTAGGCCGAAGGTAAGGACACAACAGTTCACCTGACACGGGTGTTTTGGCTTGTATGACGTCAAAGCTGTATTTATTATAATCCTCAACGTCTCATCTTTCTAAATACATGGAGTCCTCTTTTAATGTACAGCATGTCCTTCACTCTGACAACACAACATTAGCATGACGTTGCCCAATCAGCAGGAGGGATGGGCGGGGTCTTCTTGTGATGCGCAGCGCTCAAGTTCAGATCGTCAGTCAGTCAAAACCCATACAGAGCCTGACCTCTGACCTCATGTATAACATGTTACTGTACAGCCACTGACCTCATGTATAACATGTTACTGTACAGCCTCTGACCTCATGTATAACATGTTACTGTACAGCCTTTGACCTCTGACCTCATGTATAACATGTTACTGTACAGCCTTTGACCTCTGACCTCATGTATAGCATGTTACTGTACAGCCACTGACCTCATGTATAGCATGTTACTGTACAGCCTCTGACCTCTGACCTCATGTATAACATGTTACTGTACAGCCTCTGACCTCATGTATAACATGTTACTGTACAGCCTTTGACCTCTGACCTCATGTATAGCATGTTACTGTACAGCCACTGACCTCATGTATAGCATGTTACTGTACAGCCTCTGACCTCATGTATAGCATGTTACTGTACAGCCACTGACCTCTGACCTCATGTATAGCATGTTACTGTACAGCCACTGACCTCATGTATAACATGTTACTGTACAGCCTTTGACTTCTGACCTCATGTAAAGCATGTTACTGTACAGCCTCTGACCTCTGACCTCATGTATAGCATGTTACTGTACAGCCACTGACCTCTGACCTCATGTATAACATGTTACTGTACAGCCACTGACCTCTGACCTCATGTATAGCATGTTACTGTACAGCCTCTGACCTCATGTATAGCATGTTACTGTACAGCCTCTGACCTCTGACCTCATGTATAACATGTTACTGTACAGCCACTGACCTCTGACCTCATGTATAGCATGTTACTGTACAGCCTCTGACCTCATGTATAGCATGTTACTGTACAGCCTCTGACCTCTGACCTCATGTATAACATGTTACTGTACAGCCACTGACCTCATGTATAGCATGTTACTGTACAGCCTCTGACCTCTGACCTCATGTATAGCATGTTACTGTACAGCCTCTGACCTCATGTATAACATGTTACTGTACAGCCACTGAGCTCTGACCTCATGTATAGCATGTTACTGTACAGCCTCTGACCTCATGTATAACATGTTACTGTACAGCCACTGACCTCTGACCTCATGTATAGTATGTTACTGTACAGCCTCTGACCTCTGACCTCATGTATAGCATGTTACTGTACAGCCTCTGACCTCATGTATAACATGTTACTGTACAGCCTCTGACCTCTGACCTCATGTATAACATGTTACTGTACAGCCACTGACCTCTGACCTCATGTATAGCATGTTACTGTACAGCCTCTGACCTCATGTATAGCATGTTACTGTACAGCCTCTGACCTCTGACCTCATGTATAACATGTTACTGTACAGCCACTGACCTCATGTATAGCATGTTACTGTACAGCCTCTGACCTCTGACCTCATGTATAGCATGTTACTGTACAGCCTCTGACCTCATGTATAACATGTTACTGTACAGCCACTGAGCTCTGACCTCATGTATAGCATGTTACTGTACAGCCTCTGACCTCATGTATAACATGTTACTGTACAGCCACTGACCTCTGACCTCATGTATAGTATGTTACTGTACAGCCTCTGACCTCTGACCTCATGTATAGCATGTTACTGTACAGCCTCTGACCTCATGTATAACATGTTACTGTACAGCCACTGACCTCATGTATAACATGTTACTGTACAGCCACTGACCTCTGACCTCATGTATAGCATGTTACTGTACAGCCACTGACCTCTGACCTCATGTAAAGCATGTTACTGTACAGCCTCTGACCTCTGACCTCATGTATAACATGTTACTGTACAGCCACTGACCTCATGTATAACATGTTACTGTACAGCCTCTGACCTCATGTATAACATGTTACTGTACAGCCTCTGACCTCGTGTATAGCATGTTACTGTACAGCCACTGACCTCTGACCTCATGTATAGTATGTTACTGTACAGCCACTGACCTTTGACCTCATGTATAGTATGTTACTGTACAGCCTCTGACCTCATGTATAGCATGTTACTGTACAGCCTCTGACCTCTGACCTCATGTATAACATGTTACTGTACAGCCTCTGACCTCATGTATAGCATGTTACTGTACAGCCACTGACCTCTGACCTCATGTATAGTATGTTACTGTACAGCCACTGACCTTTGACCTCATGTATAGCATGTTACTGTACAGCCTCTGACCTCATGTATAGCATGTTACTGTACAGCCACTGACCTTTGACCTCATGTATAACATGTTACTGTACAGCCTCTGACCTCTGACCTCATGTATACCATGTTACTGTACAGCCACTGACCTCATGTATAACATGTTACTGTACAGCCTCTGACCTCTGACCTCATGTATAACATGTTACTGTACAGCCACTGACCTCTGACCTCATGTATAGCATGTTACTGTACAGCCACTGACCTCTGACCTCATGTATAGCATGTTACTGTACAGCCACTGACCTCTGACCTCATGTATAGCATGTTACTGTACAGCCACTGACCTTTGACCTCATGTATAACATGTTACTGTACAGCCTCTGACCTCATGTATAACATGTTACTGTACAGCCACTGAGCTCTGACCTCATGTATAGCATGTTACTGTACAGCCTCTGACCTCTGACCTCATGTATAGCATGTTACTGTACAGCCACTGAGCTCTGACCTCATGTATAGCATGTTACTGTACAGCCTCTGACCTCTGACCTCATGTATAGCATGTTACTGTACAGCCTCTGACCTCTGACCTCATGTATAGCATGTTACTGTACAGCCACTGACCTTTGACCTCATGTATAGCATGTTACTGTACAGCCACTGACCTCATGTATAGCATGTTACTGTACAGCCTCTGACCTCATGTATAGCATGTTACTGTACAGCCACTGACCTCTGACCTCATGTATAGCATGTTACTGTACAGCCACTGACCTCATGTATAACATGTTACTGTACAGCCACTGACCTCTGACCTCATGTATAGCATGTTACTGTACAGCCACTGACCTCATGTATAACATGTTACTGTACAGCCTCTGACCTCATGTATAGCATGTTACTGTACAGCCACTGACCTTTGACCTCATGTATAGCATGTTACTGTACAGCCACTGACCTCTGACCTCATGTATAGCATGTTACTGTACAGCCACTGACATCTGACCTCATGTATAACATGTTACTGTACAGCCTCTGACCTCATGTATAACATGTTACTGTACAGCCTCTGACCTCATGTATAGCATGTTACTGTACAGCCTCTGACCTCATGTATAACATGTTACTGTACAGCCACTGACCTCATGTATAGCATGTTACTGTACAGCCACTGACCTCTGACCTCATGTATAGCATGTTACTGTACAGCCACTGACCTCTGACCTCATGTATAGCATGTTACTGTACAGCCACTGACCTCTGACCTCATGTATAGCATGTTACTGTACAGCCACTGACCTCATGTATAACATGTTACTGTACAGCCTCTGACCTCTGACCTCATGTATAGCATGTTACTGTACAGCCACTGACCTCATGTAAAGCATGTTACTGTACAGCCACTGACCTCTGACCTCATGTATAGCATGTTACTGTACAGCCACTGACCTCTGACCTCATGTATAGCATGTTACTGTACAGCCACTGACCTCATGTATAGCATGTTACTGTACAGCCACTGACCTCTGACCTCATGTATAACATGTTACTGTACAGCCTCTGACCTCATGTATAACATGTTACTGTACAGCCACTGACCTCTGACCTCATGTATAGCATGTTACTGTACAGCCACTGACCTCATGTATAGCATGTTACTGTACAGCCTCTGACCTCTGACCTCATGTATAGCGTGTTACTGTACAGCCACTGACCTCTGACCTCATGTATAGCATGTTACTGTACAGCCACTGACCTCTGACCTCATGTATAACATGTTACTGTACAGCCTCTGACCTCATGTATAACATGTTACTGTACAGCCACTGACCTCTGACCTCATGTATAGCATGTTACTGTACAGCCACTGACCTCATGTATAACATGTTACTGTACAGCCACTGACCTCTGACCTCATGTATAGCATGTTACTGTACAGCCACTGACCTCTGACCTCATGTATAGCATGTTACTGTACAGCCACTGACCTCATGTATAACATGTTACTGTACAGCCACTGACCTCTGACCTCATGTATAGCATGTTACTGTACAGCCACTGACCTCTGACCTCATGTATAACATGTTACTGTACAGCCTCTGACCTCTGACCTCATGTATAGCATGTTACTGTACAGCCACTGACCTCATGTATAGCATGTTACTGTACAGCCACTGACCTCTGACCTCATGTATAGCATGTTACTGTACAGCCACTGACCTCATGTATAACATGTTACTGTACAGCCACTGAGCTCTGACCTCATGTATAGCATGTTACTGTACAGCCACTGACCTCATGTATAACATGTTACTGTACAGCCACTGAGCTCTGACCTCATGTATAGCATGTTACTGTACAGCCACTGACCTTTGACCTCATGTATAGCATGTTACTGTACAGCCACTGACCTTTGACCTCATGTATAACATGTTACTGTACAGCCACTGACCTTTGACCTCATGTATAACATGTTACTGTACAGCCACTGACCTCATGTATAGCATGTTACTGTACAGCCACTGAGCTCTGACCTCATGTATAGCATGTTACTGTACAGCCACTGACCTTCCACCTCATGTATAACATGTTACTGTACAGCCTCTGACCTCATGTATAGCATGTTACTGTACAGCCTCTGACCTCTGACCTCATGTATAGCATGTTACTGTACAGCCACTGACCTCATGTATAGCATGTTACTGTACAGCCACTGACCTCATGTATAACATGTTACTGTACAGCCTCTGACCACTGACCTCATGTATAGCATGTTACTGTACAGCCACTGACCTCTGACCTCATGTATAACATGTTACTGTACAGCCTCTGACCTCATGTATAGCATGTTACTGTACAGCCACTGACCTCTGACCTCATGTATAGCATGTTACTGTACAGCCTCTGACCTCTGACCTCATGTATAGCATGTTACTGTACAGCCACTGACCTCTGACCTCATGTATAACATGTTACTGTACAGCCTCTGACCTCTGACCTCATGTATAACATGTTACTGTACAGCCACTGACCTCTTGTATAACATGTTACTGTACAGCCTCTGACCTCATGTATAACATGTTACTGTACAGCCTCTGACCTCTGACCTCATGTATAACATGTTACTGTACAGCCTCTGACCTCTGACCTCATGTATAGCATGTTACTGTACAGCCACTGACCTCTGACCTCATGTATAGCATGTTACTGTACAGCCTCTGACCTCATGTATAACATGTTACTGTACAGCCTCTGACCTCTGACCTCATGTATAACATGTTACTGTACAGCCACTGACCTCTGACCTCATGTATAGCATGTTACTGTACAGCCACTGACCTCATGTATAACATGTTACTGTACAGCCACTGACCTCTGACCTCATGTATAGCATGTTACTGTACAGCCACTGACCCAGTACTAGATGTGTGTACCTAATAAACTGTCCGGTGAGTGATGTGCAGTTCGTGACCGATTCAATCATTTTGAACGACTCCTTATTGACTCGAGAGTCATGATTGGTTTTTCTGAGTGGTTCATTTCAGTCCTTCGTTTGACCTGATAGCGCTGGGCGCAGTGAGTCCTACAGCAGGATTAATACACGCTCCTCCGGCTCACCGGCTCCAGAGACGTGCTCCGACAACCAACTGTCTGTCATACAGAGCCCAGCACCACCACAGAGCCCACCACCACCACCACCACAGAGCCCACCACCACCACCACCAATACAGAGCCCACCACCACCACAGAGCCCACCACCACCACGACCAATACAGAGCCCACCACCACCAATACAGAGCCCACCACCACCACAGAGCCCACCACCACCACGACCACCACAGAGCCCACCACCACGACCACCAATACAGAGCCCACCACCACCACAGAGCCCACCACCACCACCAATACAGAGCCCACCACCACCACCAATACAGAGCCCACCACCACCACGACCAATACAGAGCCCACCACCACCACCACCAATACAGAGCCCACCACCACCACAGAGCCCACCACCACCACCACCACAGAGCCCAACACCACCACCACAGAGCCCAACACCACCACGACCAATACAGAGCCCACCACCACCACCACCAATACAGAGCCCACCACCACCACAGAGCCCACCACCACCACCAATACAGAGCCCACCACCACCACGACCAATACAGAGCCCACCACCACCACCACCAATACAGAGCCCACCACCAACACCAATACAGAGCCCACCACCACCACAGAGCCCACCACCACCACCACCACAGAGCCCAACACCACCACCACCACAGAGCCCAACACCACCACCACCACAGAGCCAACACCACCACCACCACAGAGCCCAACACCACCACCACCACAGAGCCCAACACCACCACCACCACAGAGCCCAACACCACCACCACCACAGAGCCCAACACCACCACCACCACAGAGCCCAACACCACCACCACCACAGAGCCCAACACCACCACCACCACAGAGCCCAACACCACCACAGAGCCCAACACCACCACCACCACAGAGCCCGACACCACCACAGAGCCCAACACCACCACCACCACCACAGAGCCCAACACCACCACCACCAATACAGAGCCCAACACCACCACCACCACAGAGACCACCACCACCACCACAGAGCCCACCACCACCACCACAGAGCCCACCACCACGACAGATCCCAGCACCACCACCACGACAGATCCCAGCACCACCACCAATACAGAGCCCAGCACCACCACCAATACAGAGCCCAGCACCACCACCAATACAGAGCCCAGCACCACCACCACAGATCCCTCCTCCACCACCACAGATCCCTCCACCACCACAGATCCCTCCTCCACCACCACAGATCCCTATCCCTCCACCACCACAGATCCCTCCACCACCACAGATCCCTCCACCACCACCACAGATCCCTCCACCACCACCACAGATCCCTCCTCCACCACCACAGATCCCTCCTCCACCACCACAGATCCCTCCTCCACCACCACAGATCCCTCCTCCACCACCACAGATCCCTCCTCCACCACCACAGATCCCTCCTCCACCACCACAGATCCCTCCTCCACCACCACAGATCCCTCCTCCACCACCACAGATCCCTCCACCACCACCACAGATCCCTCCACCACCACCACAGATCCCTCCACCACCACCACAGATCCCTCCTCCACCACCACAGAGCCCTCCACCACCACCACAGAGCCCTCCACCACCACCACAGATCCCTCCACCACCACCACAGATCCCTCCACCACCACCACCGATCCCTCCACCACCACCACCGATCCCTCCACCACCGATCCCTCCACCACCGATCCCTCCACCACCACCACCGATCCCTCCTCCACCACAGATCCCTCCTCCACCACCACCGATCCCTCCACCACCACCACAGAGCCCAGAGAAGAAGAATCCATGTTTAGAACTGATAATTGATCGCGTGATGCAACAAGGACTGCTATTAATTGATTATTGAATGTTCTGATGGACACAGCTTTCTAGAAACCAAAACATTCCCTGTTGTTCTCCATCTGCGATTATCATCGGCAGTCAAGCAACGGTAGCGACCACAGCTAGACCGGTAGCGACCACAGCTAGACCGGTAGCGACCACAGCTAGACCGGTAGCGACCACAGCTAGTCCGGTAGCGACCACAGCTAGACCGGTAGCGACCACAGCTAGACCGGTAGCGACCACAGCTAGACCGGTAGCGACCACAGCTAGACCGGTAGCGACCACAGCTAGTCCGGTAGCGACCACAGCTAGACCGGTAGCGACCACAGCTAGACCGGTAGCGACCACAGCTAGTCCGGTAGCGACCACAGCTAGACCGGTAGCGACCACAGCTAGTCCGGTAGCGACCACAGCTAGACCGGTAGCGACCACAGCTAGACCGGTAGCGACCACAGCTAGACCGGTAGCGACCACAGCTAGACCGGTAGCGACCACAGCTAGACCGGTAGCGACCACAGCTAGTCCGGTAGCGACCACAGCTAGACCGGTAGCGACCACAGCTAGACCGGTAGCGACCACAGCTAGACCGGTAGCGACCACAGCTAGTCCGGTAGCGGCCAAAGCTAGACCGGTAGCGACCACAGCTAGACCGGTAGCGACCACAGCTAGACCGGTAGCGGCCACAGCTAGACCGGTAGCGACCACAGCTAGACCGGTAGCGACCACAGCTAGTCCGGTAGCGACCACAGCTAGACCGGTAGCGACCACAGCTAGACCGGTAGCGACCACAGCTAGACCGGTAGCGACCACAGCTAGACCGGTAGCGACCACAGCTAGACCGGTAGCGACCACAGCTAGACCGGTAGCGACCACAGCTAGACCGGTAGCGACCACAGCTAGACCGGTAGCGACCACAGCTAGACCGGTAGCGACCACAGCTAGACCGGTAGCGACCACAGCTAGACCGGTAGCGGCCACAGCTAGACCGGTAGCGACCACAGCTAGACCGGTAGCGACCACAGCTAGTCCGGTAGCGACCACAGCTAGACCGGTAGCGACCACAGCTAGACCGGTAGCGACCACAGCTAGACCGGTAGCGACCACAGCTAGACCGGTAGCGACCACAGCTAGACCGGTAGCGACCACAGCTAGACCGGTAGCGACCACAGCTAGTCCGGTAGCGACCACAGCTAGACCGGTAGCGACCACAGCTAGACCGGTAGCGACCACAGCTAGACCGGTAGCGACCACAGCTAGTCCGGTAGCGACCACAGCTAGTCCGGTAGCGACCACAGCTAGTCCGGTAGCGGCCACAGCTAGACCGGTAGCGACCACAGCTAGACCGGTAGCGGCCACAGCTAGACCGGTAGCGGCCACAGCTAGACCGGTAGCGGCCACAGCTAGACCGGTAGCGGCCACAGCTAGACCGGTAGCGGCCACAGCTAGACCGGTAGCGGCCACAGCTAGACCGGTAGCGACCACAGCTAGACCGGTAGCGACCACAGCTAGACCGGTAGCGACCACAGCTAGACCGGTAGCGACCACAGCTAGACCGGTAGCGACCACAGCTAGACCGGTAGCGACCACAGCTAGACCGGTAGCGGCCACAGCTAGTCCGGTAGCGGCCACAGCTAGACCGGTAGCGACCACAGCTAGTCCGGTAGCGGCCACAGCTAGACCGGTAGCGGCCACAGCTAGACCGGTAGCGGCCACAGCTAGACCGGTAGCGACCACAGCTAGACCGGTAGCGACCACAGCTAGTCCGGTAGCGACCACAGCTAGTCCTCATTTCAAACGTATCAAGAAATAATCGTATTTGTATGCCTCAACAAATGTACATTGTTTAAAGCACACGTTTACAAGTCTGTCACAAACGACAGCGCCAATAAGTCCCCTATGGTCAACGACTTGATGAAAACGAGAGGCCTGTACTAGTGTACTGTACTAGGGTACTGGATGGAGGCGGAGAGGAGAGAGATGGAGGGTACTGTACTAGGGTACTGTACTAGGGTAGTGTACTGTACTAGGGTACTGTACTAGGGTACTGGATGGAGGGAGGCGGAGAGGAGAGAGATGGAGGGTACTGTACTAGGGTACTGTACTTGGGTATTGGATGGAGGGAGGTGGAGAGGAGAGCGATGGAGTGTACTGTAGTAGGGTACTGTTCTGTTGCTGTTCTGTTGCTGACCCCCTGTGCTGTGTGTGTGTGTCCAGGTGGTGTGTGTAGGATCCATGGCTGAGCTGGAGGAGTTGACAGGAGTGAAAGTAACTGATCTGCATCGGGAGAGGTGAGTCACTGATCGTCTGCAGCAATTACACACACACACACACCGAGACACACACACCGAGACACACACACACCGAGAGACACACACACACCAAGAGACACACACAGTGATGGTTGGACGCAACACAGACAAGGTCAGGAACACAACCAGATCACTAACAGGAGATGGGAGGTTATCCTGGATGACTGACACACTGTCATTACTCTTTAATGAACCACCCTCTTTAATGCCATCGTGAGCCATCCTCAATAATGAACCATCCTCTTTAATGCCATCATGAGCCATCCTCTTTAATGCTATCATTGAACCATCCTCTTTAATGCCATCATGAGCCATCCTCTTTAATGCCATCATGAGCCATCCTCTTTAATGCCATCATGAGCCATCCTCAATAATGAACCATCCTCTTTAATGCCATCATGAGCCATCCTCTTTAATGCTATCATTGAACCATCCTCTTTAATGCCATCATGAGCCATCCTCTTTAATGCCATCATGAGCCATCCTCTTTAATGCCATCATGAGCCATCCTCAATAATGAACCATCCTCTTTAATGCCATCATGAGCCATCCTCTTTAATGCTATCATTGAACCATCCTCTTTAATGCCATCATGAGCCATCCTCTTTAATGCCATCATGAGCCATCCTCTTTAATGCTATCATGAGCCATCCTCAATAATGAACCATCCTCTTTAATGCTATCATTGAGCCATCCTCTTTAATGCCATCATGAGCCATCCTCAATAATGAACCATCCTCTTTAATGCCATCATGAGTCATCCTCTTTAATGCTATCATTGAACCATCCTCTTTAATGCCATCATGAGCCATCCTCTTTAATGCCATCATGAGCCATCCTCTTTAATGCTATCATTGAACCATCCTCTTTAATGCCATCATGAGCCATCCTCTTTAATGCCATCATGAGCCATCCTCTTTAATGCTATCATTGAACCATCCTCTTTAATGCCATCATGAGCCATCCTCTTTAATGCTATCATTGAGCCATCCTCTTTAATGCTATCATTGAGCCATCCTCTTTAATGCTATCATTGAGCCATCCTCTTTAATGCTATCATTGAGCCATCCTCTATAATGCTATCATTGAGCCATCCTCTTTAATGTCATCATGAGCCATCCTCTTTAATGCTATCATTGAGCCATCCTCTATAATGCTATCATTGAGCCATCCTCTATAATGCTATCATTGAGCCATCCTCTATAATGCTATCATTGAGCCATCCTCTTTCCATTGTGTTTTAATTCATTTGATGTGTGGATGACAATCAATAAATATGAATAAAATCTATCCACACCAAGACTCCATGCTCATCGTTCTATATTTAATGTTGTGTTCACAACCTCCTCCTGATGGATTAATCCATGTTCTCCCTTCTCTCATCTCTCTTTCCCTCACCTCTCTCTCTGTCTCTCCCTCCCTGCCTCTATCCTTCCATAGCATTGACCAGTTGACTATCCCGTCCCGCTGTGGTAAAGGCGTGTTGCGCAGGGTCACTGAGGTGTTTGACTGCTGGTTTGAGTCGGGCAGCATGCCCTACGCCCAGGCCCACTACCCCTTTGAGAATAGGAAGGAGTTCGAAGACACCTTCCCCGCTGACTTCATTGCTGAGGGCATCGACCAGACCAGAGGATGGTAAGACCTTGTTAGCCTGCTGAGCTAAAGTATCAAGACACTGTTAGCCTGCTGAGCTAAGGTATCTAGACAGCCTGCTGAGCTAAGGTATCTAGACTGTTAGCTTGCTGAGCTAAGGTATCTAGACAGTAAGCCTGCTGAGCTAAAGTATCAAGACAGCCTGCTGAGCTAAGGTATCTAGACAGTTAGCCTGCTGAGCTAAGGTATCTAGACAGTAAGCCTGCTGAGCTAAGGTATCTAGACAGCCTGCTGAGCTAAGGTATCTAGACTGTTAGCCTGCTGAGCTAAGGTATCTAGACTGTTAGCCTGCTGAGCTAAGGTATCTAGACAGTTAGCCTGCTGAGCTAAGGTATCTAGACAGTAAGCCTGCTGAGCTAAAGTATCTAGACAGTAAGCCTGCTGAGCTAAAGTATCTAGACAGTAAGCCTGCTGAGCTAAAGTATCTAGACAGTAAGCCTGCTGAGCTAAGGTATCTAGACAGTTAGCCTGCTGAGCTAAGGTATCTAGACAGTAAGCCTGCTGAGCTAAAGTATCAAGACACTGTTAGCCTGCTGAGCTAAGGTATCTAGACTGTTAGCCTGCTGAGCTAAGGTATCTAGACTGTTAGCCTGCTGAGCTAAGGTATCTAGACTGTTAGCCTGCTGAGCTAAGGTATCTAGACTGTTAGCCTGCTGTACGTATAATAGAGAGACGTGATCGTATACAAATGTAAGCACGCTTTTGAAATGATGATATTTGAGTCAAATATACATATGTTTGTGCCTTCTTGTGGTCAATTCGTAATCTGCAATTTTTTCTGGAATTATGTTCCCGGCCCACGAACCATTCCACTCAACAACAAACAAATCGTCCCGTGTACGAATCTAGTTGATAATCCCGGACATAACCTTAGACATTGTTCTTATTTACACAGTGAACAAAGACGGCTTCGAGAACATTTCTAATTAAGAGGTTCAATCTCGTACATAGTTCTCCTAACACTTTTTATAATAAAAAGTTTTAAGGGAACAAGTTGAAACATTGAATATCGTGTTGAATGACTGGACCAGACTCCAATGTTTTGCAGTTGCTAGGCTACGTGTTACATGTTTATAAGGAGCTTTTTAAAATCATGATAATGGTTGAGCCTACTGATTTACATAATTACACAACCAATCAGCTTCCTATTCCATCTGCAGCCGATGGCTGCCTGAATACAGAGTTCATTTAGGTTATTTAAGAACTCATGAAACAGGAAATAGGAACTAATAATGTTATTCGTTCATTTAACGAATGAGCAACTACTGCTCTTATAACACAATATGTATGTTTGTTAATTATGTAGATGTAGTAATCCCCTTTGTTATCATATGTAGCTTTTATAGCACTTGGAAAAGATGTTTCATTTGGTCTGGTAGTCAGTCAGCGCAGGGTGGATTCATTCATCTGATCTCATGATAGAATAGCGATGTTCTCTACCCTGACAGGATGTTTTAACACGTTTTCACAGAGGTGTTTGAAACATCGCAATTGCAGTATCTGCCCCCACCCCCAAAAACGAGGCAATTACATATTTTATCCATATCATGCAGCCCTACAGCCTATGACAGTGTGTTGATCTGTACAGCTCCCTGTCTCCCTAATGTGATGGTAAACTGTTTCCTGTCTCCCTAATGTGATGGTAAACTGTTCCCTGTCTCCCTAATGTGATGGTAAACTGTTCCCTGTCTCCCTAATGTGATGGTAAACTGTTTCCTGTCTCTCTAATGTGATGGTAAACTGTTCCCTGTCTCTCTAATGTGTTGGTAAACTGTTTCCTGTCTCTCTAATGTGTTGGTAAACTGTTTCCTGTCTCCCTAATGTGATGGTAAACTGTTTCCTGTCTCCCTAATGTGATGGTAAACTGTTTCCTGTCTCCCTAATGTGATGGTAAACTGTTTCCGGTCTCTCTAATGTGTTGGTAAACTGTTTCCTGTCTCCCTAATGTGATGGTAAACTGTTTCCTGTCTCCCTAATGTGATGGTAAACTGTTTCCTGTCTCCCTAATGTGATGGTAAACTGTTTCCTGTCTCCCTAATGTGATGGTAAACTGTTTCCTGTCTCCCTAATGTGATGGTAAACTGTTTCCTGTCTCTCTAATGTGTTGGTAAACTGTTTCCTGTCTCCCTAATGTGATGGTAAACTGTTTCCTGTCTCCCTAATGTGATGGTAAACTGTTTCCTGTCTCCCTAATGTGATGGTAAACTGTTTCCTGTCTCCCTAATGTGATGGTAAACTGTTTCCTGTCTCCCTAATGTGATGGTAAACTGTTTCCTGTCTCTCTAATGTGTTGGTAAACTGTTTCCTGTCTCCCTAATGTGATGGTAAACTGTTTCCTGTCTCCCTAATGTGATGGTAAACTGTTTCCTGTCTCCCTAATGTGATGGTAAACTGTTTCCTGTCTCCCTAATGTGATGGTAACCTCTTTCCTGCGTTAGGTTCTACACCCTCCTGGTGTTGTCCACTGCTCTGTTTGGAAAACCACCGTTCAAGAACGTCATCGTCAACGGACTGGTGCTGGCCAGGTCAGTTCACCTTGTCCCCTAAACACACACACACACACACACACACACACACAGTCGCACACACACACAGTCGCACGCACACACACATAGTCGCACACACACATAGTCACACACACACACTGGTGCTGGCCAGTGGAATATAGCCGTAAATCCCTGTTACATGTTACAGTAAAATCCTCTTCCATAATAATGAGACTAGAGTCCAAATGGCACCCTATTCCCTATATAGTGCACTACTTTAGACCAGAGCCCAGACAGACACACACACAGAGAGACAGACACACAACGTACTGCGTATAACCTGGAAGAACTAATTTCATTACCAGATGTAAAGTGATGTTCTCTCTCTGTGTGTCTCTCTCTGTGTGTCTCTCTGGGTGTCTCTCTGTGTCTCTCTGTGTCTCTCTCTGTGTCTCTCTGTGTCTCTCTCTGTGTCTCTCTCTGTGTCTCTCTCTGTGTCTCTCTCTGTGTCTCTGTGTTTCTCTCTGTGTCTCTCTCTGTGTCTCTGTGTTTCTCTCTGTGTCTCTCTCTGTGTCTCTCTCTGTGTCTCTCTCTGTGTCTCTGTGTTTCTCTCTGTGTCTCTCTCTGTGTCTCTCTCTGTGTCTCTCTCTGTGTCTCTCTCTGTGTCTCTGTGTGTCTCTCCGTGTGTCTCTCCGTGTGTCTCTCCGTGTGTGTCTCCGTGTCTCTCTCTGTGTCTCTCTCTGTGTCTGTGTCTCTCTCTGTGTCTGTGTCTCTCTCTGTGTCTGTGTCTCTCTCTGTGTCTGTGTCTCTCTCTCTGTGTCTCTCTCTCTGTGTCTCAGCGATGGACAGAAGATGAGTAAACGTAAGAAGAACTACCCTGATCCTGGTCTGGTAGTGGAGAACTATGGAGCCGATGCCCTGAGGTAAACTCTATTCTGACACACACACTGTGTTTTACGTAGTGCCTTGGGCAATACGGTGGCATTGCCATATGGCTAATGAATAAGGCAGAGTGTAATCCCACTATATGGCTAATGAATAAGGCAGAGTGTAATCCCACTATATGGTTAATGAATAAAGCAGGGTCTAATCCCACTATATGGTTAATGAATAAAGCAGGGTCTAATCCCACTATATGGTTAATGAATAAAGCAGGGTCTAATCCCACTATATGGTTAATGAATAAAGCAGGGTATAATCCCACTATATGGTTAATGAATAAGGCAGAGTGTAATCCCACTATATGGCTAATGAATAAAGCAGGGTCTAATCCCACTATATGGTTAATGAATAAAGCAGGGTCTAATCCCACCATATGGTTAATGAATAAAGCCGAGTGTAATCCCACTATATGGGTAATGGATAAGGCAGGGTATAATCCCACCATTTGGTTAATGAATAAAGGAGAGTGTAATCCCACTATATGGTTAATGAATAAAGCAGAGTGTAATCCCACTATATGGTTAATGAATAAAGCAGAGTGTAATCCCACCATATGGTTAATGAATAAAGCCGAGTGTAATCCCACTATATGGGTAATGGATAAGGTAGGGTATAATCCCACCATATGGTTAATAAATAAAGCAGAGTGTAATCCCACTATATGGGTAATGGATAAAGCAGGGTATAATCCCACTATATGGTTAATGAATAAGGCAGGGTGTAATCCCACTATATGGTTAATGATTAAGGCAGAGTGTAATCCCACTATATGGTTAATGATTAAGGCAGAGTGTAATCCCACCATATAGTTAATGAATAAGGCAGAGTGTCATCCCACTATATGGTTAACAAAAAAAGTAACCTTTATTTAACTAGGCAAGTCAGTTAAGAACAAACTCTTATTTACAATGACGGCCTAGGAACAGTGGGTTAACTGCCTTGTTCAGGGGCAGAACGACAGATTTGTACCTTGTCAGCTTTGGGATTCGATCTAGCAACCTTTCAGTTACTAGTCCAACGCTCTAACCTCTAGGCTACCTGCCACCCATCTAACCACTAGGCTACCTGCTGCCCCTCTAACCACTAGGCTACCTGCCTCCTCTAACCGCTAGGCTACCTGCCTCCTCTAACCACTAGGCTACCTGCCTCCTCTAACCGCTAGGCTACCTGCCTCCTCTAACCGCTAGGCTACCTGCTGCCCCTCTAACCACTAGGCTACCTGCCTCCTCTAACCGCTAGGCTACCTGCCTCCTCTAACCGCTAGGCTACCTGCCTCCTCTAACCGCTAGGCTACCTGCCTCCTCTAACCACTAGGCTACCTGCCTCCTCTAACCGCTAGGCTACCTGCTGCCCCTCTAACCTCTAGGCTACCTGCCACCCATCTAACCACTAGGCTACCTGCCGCCCCTCTAACCACTAGGCTACCTGCCTCCTCTAACCGCTAGGCTACCTGCCTCCTCTAACCGCTAGGCTACCTGCCTCCTCTAACCGCTAGGCTACCTGCCTCCTCTAACCACTAGGCTACCTGCCTCCTCTAACCGCTAGGCTACCTGCTGCCCCTCTAACCACTAGGCTACCTGCCTCCTCTAACCGCTAGGCTACCTGCCTCCTCTAACCACTAGGCTACCTGCCTCCTCTAACCGCTAGGCTACCTGCCTCCTCTAACCACTAGGCTACCTGCCTCCTCTAACCGCTAGGCTACCTGCCTCCTCTAACCGCTAGGCTACCTGCCTCCTCTAACCACTAGGCTACCTGCCTCCTCTAACCGCTAGGCTACCTGCCTCCTCTAACCGCTAGGCTACCTGCCTCCTCTAACCGCTAGGCTACCTGCCTCCTCTAACCGCTAGGCTACCTGCCTCCTCTAACCGCTAGGCTACCTGCCTCCCCTCTAACCGCTAGGCTACCTGCCTCCTCTAACCGCTAGGCTACCTGCCTCCTCTAACCACTAGGCTACCTGCCTCCTCTAACCGCTAGGCTACCTGCCTCCCCTCTAACCACTAGGCTAACTGCCTCCCCTCTAACCACTAGGGTCCCTGCCGCCCCTCTAACCACTAGGCTAACTGCCTCCCCTCTAACCACTAGGGTCCCTGCCGCCCCTCTAACCACTAGGCTAACTGCCTCCCCTCTAACCACTAGGGTCCCTGCCGCCCATCTAACCGCTAGGCTACCTGCCGCCCCTCTAACCGCGAGGCTACCTGCCGCCTTTCTAACCGCTAGGCTACCTGCCGCCCCTCTAACCGCTAGGCTACCTGCCGCCCCTCTAACCGCTAGGCTACCTGCCGCCCCTCTAACCGCTAGGCTACCTGCCGCCCCTGGAGGGAAGGGGATTTAGATGACCTAACATCTCTTTTATGCCCCCTCCTCCCCTCTCCTCCCTCTCCCTCCCCTCTCCTCCCTCTCCCTCCCCTCTCCTCCCCTCCCTCCCTCTCCTCCCCTCCCCCCTCCAGGCTCTACCTAATCAACTCCCCGGTAGTGAGAGCTGAGAACCTGCGTTTCAAAGAGGAAGGAGTCAGAGATGTTCTGAAGGATGTCTTCCTCCCCTGGTACAACGCCTACCGCTTCCTGGTCCAGAACGTCCAGCGTCTCCACAAGGTAACCTTATAACCCAGCCTTAGGCCTCCTCACCTCCCCCAGCCTACCGCTTCCTGGTCCAGAACGTCCAGCGTCTCCACAAGGTAACCTTATAACCCAGCCTTAGGCCTCCTCACCTCCCCCAGCCTACCGCTTCTTGGTCCAGAAAGTCCAGCGTCTCCACAAGGTAACCTTATAACCCAGCCTTAGGCCTCCTCACCTCCCCCAGCCTACCGCTTCCTGGTCCAAAAATTCTAGAGGCTACTTAATGTCCCCTACCCCCGTCTCCCATACCCTGCCACTGGTTTAACCCAAGTCTACCCCTGCCATGCCACACCTCCCCAGCTTCTCTCTCCATATCCCCAACTTCAGTATGTGCAGAAAGTGGGAAATGTACACATGGTACAGTTGAAGTCGGAAGTTTACACACACTTAGGTTGGAGTCATTAAAACTCGTTTTTCAACCCCTCCACAAATTTCTTGTTAACACACTATAGTTTTGGCAAGTCAGTTAGGACATCTACTTTGTGCATGACACAAGTCATTTTTCCAACAATTGTTTACAGACAGATTATTTCACTTATAATTCACTGTATCACAATTCCAGTGGGTCAGAAGTTTACATACACTAAGTTAACTGTGCCTTTAAACAGCTTGGGAAAATCCAGAAAATTATGTCATGGCTTTAGAAGCTTCTGATAAAATAAAGGGAACACTTAAACAACACAATGTAACTCCAAGTCAATCACACTTCTATGAAATCAAACTGTCCACTTAGGAAGCAACACTGATTGACAATAAATTTCACATGCTGTTGTGCAAATGGAATAGACAAAAGGTGGAAATTATAGGCAATTAGCAAGACACCCCCAAAAAAGGAATGATTCTGCAGGTGGTGACCACAGACCACTTCTCAGTTCCTATGCTTCCTGGCTGATGTTTTGGTCACTTTTGAATGCTGGCTGTGCTCTCACTCTAGTGGTAGCATGAGACGGAGTCTACAACCCACACAAGTGGCTCAGGTAGTGCAGTTCATCCAGGATTGCACATCAATGCGAGCTGTGGCAAAAAGGTTTGCTGTGTCTGTCAGCGTAGTGTCCAGAGCATGGAGGCGCTACCAGGAGAGGCGCTTCCTATATCGACGTAACCTGAAAGGCCGCTCAGCAAGGAAGAAGCCACTGCTCCAAAACCACCATTAAAAAAAGCCAGACTACGGTTTGCAGCTGCACATGGGGATAAAGATCTTTGGAGAAATGTCCTCTGGTCTGATGAAACAAAAATAGAACTGTTTGACTATAATGACCATCGTTATGTTTGGAGGAAAAAGGGGTACGCTTGCAAGCCGAAGAACACCATCCCAACCGTGAAGCACTGGGGGTGGCAGCATCATGTTGTGGGGGTGCTTTGCTGCAGGAGGGACTGGTGCACTTCACAAAATAGATGGCATCATGAGGGAGGACAATTATGTGGATATATTGAAGCAACATCTCAAGACATCAGTCAGGAAGTTAAAGCTTGGTCGCAAATGGGTCTTCCAAATGGACAATGACCCCAAGCATACTTCCAAATTTGTGGCAAAATGGCTTAAGGACAACAAAGTCAAGGTATTGGAGTCGCCATCACAAAGCCCTGACCTCAATCCTATAGAACATTTGTGGGCCGAACTGAAAAAGCGTGTGAGGAGGCCTACAAACCTGACTCAGTTACACCAGCTCTGTCAGGAGGAATGGGCCAAAATTCAAATTTCACCCAACTTATTGTGGAAGGCTACCCGAAACGTTTGACCCAAGTTAAACAATTTAAAGGCAATGCTACCAAATACTAATTGAGTGTATGTAAACTTCTGACCCACTGGGAATGTAATGAAAGACACAAAAGCTGAAATAAATAATTCTCTCTACTATTATTCTGACATTTCACATTCTTAAAATAAAGTGGTGATCCTAACTGATCTAAGACAGGGGATTTTTACTAGGATTAAATGTCAGGAATTGTGAAAAACTGAGTTTAAATGTATTTGGCTACGGTGTATGTAAACTTCCCACTTCAACTGTATTTGTAATAATGACAATTACAACAATTCTGAATGAACACTTTTATTTTAACTTAATATAATACATAAATAAAATCTATTTAGTCTGATTGGTGAAGTCATTTAATCTAAATGGTTAAAAACTCATTGATTTCAGAGGTTTAAAAAGGAATGATATTAACCGTTACTTTTTGGGGGGGGGGGGGGGGGGGTTCAGATCTTTATTTTCCTTGTTGAAATAGAACGGATAATAAATATTGGTTCTACTCAAAACCAAACGATTGGAAAATAATTTGGTTCCAACCCCTGGTATTTACTGTAGTGTTTTTGCCGACATGACTTTGGTATATTGTAGTAACTCCTGCCGACTAGGGTGAGATGAAAAAATGGCACAACTACCCGACTACACCTCAACCAGTTACTGTTTAATGAGGGGAACACCTCAACCAGACAGTTACTGTTTAATGAGGAGAACACCTCAACCAGACAGTTACTGTTTAATGAGGGGAACACCTCAACCAGACAGTTACTGTTTAATGAGGAGAACACCTCAACCAGACAGTTACTGTTTAATGAGGAGAACACCTCAACCAGACAGTTACTGTTTAATGAGGGGAACACCTCAACCAGACAGTTACTGTTTAATGAGGGGAACACCTCAACCAGACAGTTACTGTTTAATGAGGAGAACACCTCAACCAGACAGTTACTGTTTAATGAGGAGAACACCTCAACCAGACAGTTACTGTTTAATGAGGGGAACACCTCAACCAGACAGTTACTGTTTAATGAGGGGAACACCTCAACCAGACAGTTACTGTTTAATGAGGGGAACACCTCAACCAGACAGTTACTGTTTAATGAGGGGAACAACTCAACCAGACAGTTACTGTTTAATGAGGGGAACACCTCAACCAGACAGTTACTGTTTAATGAGGGGAACACCTCAACCAGACAGTTACTGTTTAATGAGGGGAACACCTCAACCAGACAGTTACTGTTTAATGAGGGGAACACCTCAACCAGACAGTTACTGTTTAATGAGGGGAACACCTCAACCAGACAGTTACTGTTTAATGAGGGGAACACCTCAACCAGACAGTTACTGTTTAATGAGGGGAACACCTCAACCAGACAGTTACTGTTTAATGAGGGGAACACCTCAACCAGACAGTTACTGTTTAATTTTAATTTTTTATTTTATTTTATTTTAATTTTTTTATTTCACCTTTATTTAACCAGGTAGGCTAGTTGAGAACAAGTTCTCATTTGCAACTGCGACCTGGCCAAGATAAAGCATAGCAGTGTGAACAGACAACACAGAGTTACACATGGAGTAAACAATAAACAAGTCAATAACATGGTAAAAAAAAAAAAAAGAGAATCTATATACAATGTGTGCAAAAGGCATGAGGTAGGCAATACATCGAATAATTACAATTTAGCAGATTAACACTGGAGTGATAAATCATCAGATGATCATGTGCAAGAAGAGATACTGGTGTGCAAAAGAGCAGAAAAGTAAATAAATAAAAGCAGTATGGGGGGTGAGGTAGGTAAATTGGGTGGGTAGTTTACAGATGGACTATGTACAGCTGCAGCGATCGGTTAGCTGCTCGGATAGCAGATTTTTAAAGTTGTTGAGGGAGATAAAAGTCTCCAACTTCAGAGATTTTTGCAATTCGTTCCAGTCGCAGGCAGCAGAGAACTGGAAGGAAAGGCGTCCAAATGAGGTTTTGGCTTTAGGGATGATCAGTGAGATACACCTACTGGAGCGCGTGTTGCGGGTGGGTGTAGCCATCGTGACCAGTGAACTGAGATAAGGCGGCACTTTACCTAGCATAGCCTTGTAGATGACCTGGAGCCAGTGGGTCTGACGACGAACATGTAGCGAGGGCCAGCCGACTAGGGCATACAGGTCGCAGTGGTGGGTCGTATAAGGTGCTTTAGTAACAAAACGAATGGCACTGTGATAAACTGCATCCAGTTTGCTGAGTAGAGTATTGGAAGCTATTTTGTAGATGACATCGCCGAAGTCGAGGATCGGTAGGATAGTCAGTTTTACTAGGGTAAGTTTGGCGGCGTGAGTGAAGGAGGCTTTGTTGCGGAATAGAAAGCCGATTCTTGCTTTGATTTTGGATTGGAGATTTTATTTATTTATTTATTTTATTTAACCTTTATTTAACCAGGTAGGCAAATTGAGAACACGTTCTCATTTACAATTGCGACCTGGCCAAGATAAAGCAAAGCAGTTCGACACATACAACAACACATAGTTACACATGGAGTAAAACAAACATATAGTCAATGATACAGTGAAAAAAAATAAGTCTATATACAATGTGAGCAAGTGAGGTGAGATAAGGGAGGTGAAGGCAAACAAATATATGTATAAATAAATAAAAATATAAAAAGGCCATGGTGGCGAAGTAAATACAACACAGCAAGTAAAATAAAACTAAAAACACTGGAATGGTTGGTTTGCAGTGGAAGAAAGCGCAAAGTAGAGACAGAAATAATGGGGTGCAAAGGAGCAAAATAAATAAATAAATACAGTAGGTAAAGAGGTAGTTGTTTGGGCTAAATTATAGATGGGCTATGTACAGGTGCAGTAATCTATGAGCTGCTCTGACAGCTGGTGCTTAAAGCTAGTGAGGGAGATAAGTGTTTCCAGTTTCAGAGATTTTTGTAGTTCGTTCCAGTCATTGGCAGCAGAGAACTGGAAGGAGAGGCGGCCAAAGGAAGAATTGGTTTTGGGGGTGACCAGAGAGATAAACCTGCTGGAGCGCGTGCTACAGGTAGGTGTTGCTATGGTGACCAGCGAGCTGAGATAAGGGGGGACTTTACCTAGCAGGGTCTTGTAGATGACCTGGAACCAGTGGGTTTGGCGACGAGTATGAAGCGAGGGCCAGCCAACGAGAGTGTACAGGTCGCAGTGGTGGGTAGTATATGGGGCTTTGGTGACAAAACGGATGGCACTGTGATAGACTGCATCCAATTTATTGAGTAGGGTTTTGGAGGCTATTTTGTAAATGACATCACCGAAGTCGAGGATTGGTAGGATGGTCAGTTTTACAAGGGTATGTTTGGCAGCATGAGTGAAGGATGCTTTGTTGCGGAATAGGAAGCCAATTCTAGATTTAACTTTGGATTGGAGATGTTTGATGTGAGTCTGGAAGGAGAGTTTACAGTCTAACCAGACACCTAGGTATTTGTAGTTGTCCACATATTCTAGGTCAGAGCCGTCCAGAGTAGTGATGTTGGACAGGCGGGCAGGTGCAGGCAGCGATCGGTTGAAGAGCATGCATTTAGTTTTACTTGTATTTAAGAGCAATTGGAGGCCACGGAAGGAGAGTTGTATGGCATTGAAGCTCGCCTGGAGGGTTGTTAACACAGTGTCAAAAGAAGGGCCAGAAGTATACAGAATAGTGTCGTCTGCGTAGAGGTGGATCAGAGAATCACCAGCAGCAAGAGCGACATCATTGATGTATACAGAGAAGAGAGTCGGTCCAAGAATTGAACCCTGTGGCACCCCCATGGAGACTGCCAGAGGCCCGGACAACAGACCCTCCGATTTGACACACTGAACTCGATCAGAGAAGTAGTTGGTGAACCAGGCGAGGCAATCATTAGAGAAACCAAGGCTGTCGAGTCTGCCGATGAGGATGTGGTGATTGACAGAGTCAAAAGCCTTGGCCAGGTCAATGAATACGGCTGCACAGTATTGTTTCCTATCGATGGCGGTTAAGATATCGTTTATGACCTTGAGCGTGGCTGAGGTGCACCCATGACCAGCTCTGAAACCAGATTGCATAGCGGAGAAGGTATGGTGGGATTCGAAATGGTCGGTAATCTGTTTGTTGACTTGGCTTTCGAAGACCTTAGAAAGGCAGGGTAGGATAGATATAGGTCTGTAGCTGTTAGGGTCAAGAGTGTCCCCCCCTTTGAAGAGGGGGATAACCGCAGCTGCTTTCCAATCTTTGGGAATCTCAGACGACACGAAAGAGAGGTTGAAAAGGCTAGTAATAGGGGTGGCAACAATTTCAGCAGATAGTTTTAGAAAGAAAGGGTCCAGATTATCTAGCCCGGCTGATTTGTAAGGGTCCAGATTTTGCAGCTCTTTTAGAACATCAGCTGACTGTATTTGGGAGAAAGAGAAATGGGGAAGGCTTGGGCGAGTAGCAGAGGGGAGGGCAGTGCTGTTGTCCGGGGTAGGGGTAGCCAGGTGGAAAGCATGGCCAGCCGTAGAAAAATGCTTATTGAAATTCTCAATTATAGTGGATTTGTCGGTGGTGACAGTGTTTCCTATCTTCAGAGCAGTTGGAAGCTGGGAGGAGGTGTTCTTATTCTCCATGGACTTTACAGTGTCCCAGAACTTTTTTGAATTTGTGTTGCAGGAAGCAAATTTCTGCTTGAAAAAGCTAGCCTTGGCTTTTCTAACTGCCTGTGTATACTGGTTTCTAGCTTCCCTGAAAAGTTGCATATCACGGGGGCTGTTCGATGCTAATGCAGAACGCCATAGGATGTTTTTCTGTTGGTTAAGGGCAGTCAGGTCAGGAGAGAACCAAGGGCTATATCTGTTCCTGGTTCTAAATTTCTTGAATGGGGCATGCTTATTCAAGATGGTGAGGAAGGCATTTTTAAAAAATGTCCAGGCATCCTCTACTGACGGGATGAGATCAATATCCTTCCAGGATACCTCGGCCAGGTCGATTAGAAAGGCCTGCTCGCTGAAGTGTTTCAGGGAGCGTTTGACAGTGATGAGTGGAGGTCGTTTGACCGCTGACCCATTACGGATGCAGGCAATGAGGCAGTGATCGCTGAGATCTTGGTTGAAAACAGCAGAGGTGTATTTGGAGGGCAAGTTTGTTAGGATGATATCTATGAGGGTACCCGTGTTTACGGAATTGGGGTGGTACCTGGTAGGTTCATTGATAATTTGTGTGAGATTGAGGGCATCAAGCTTAGATTGTAGGGTGGCTGGGGTGTTAAGCATGTTAAAATTTAGGTCGCCTAGCAGCACGTGCTCTGAAGATAGATGGGGGGCAATCAGTTCACATATAGTGTCCAGAGCACAGCTGGGGGCAGAGGGTGGTCTATAGCAGGCGGCAACGGTGAGAGACTTGTTTTTAGAGAGGTGGATTTTTTAAAGTAGAAGTTCAAATTGTTTGGGAACAGACCTGGATAGTAAAACAGAACTCTGCAGGCAATCTTTGCAATAGATTGCAACACCGCCCCCTTTGGCCGTTTTATCTTGTCTGAAAATCTTGTAGTTGGGGATGAAAATGTCAGAATTTTTGGTGGTCTTTCTAAGCCAGGATTCAGACACGGCTAAAACATCCGGGTTGGCAGAGTGTGCTAAAGCAGTGAACAAAACAAACTTAGGGAGGAGGCTTCTAATGTTAACATGCATGAAACCAAGGCTATTACGGTTACAGAAGTCATCAAAAGAGAGCGCCTGGGGAATAGGAGTGGAGCTAGGTACTGCAGGGCCTGGATTCACCTCTACATCACCAGAGGAACAGAGGAGGAGTAGGATAAGGGTACGGCTAAAAGCTATGAGAATTGGTCGTCTAGAACTTCTAGAGCAGAGAGTAAAAGGAAGTTTCTGGGGGCGATAAAATAGCTTAAAGGAATAATGTACAGACAAAGGTATGGTAGGATGTGAATACAGTGGAGGTAAACCTAGGTATTGAGTGATGATGAGAGAGATATTGTCTCTAGAAACATCATTGAAACCAGGTGATGTCATCGCATATGTGGGTGGTGGAACTGTGAGGTTGGATATGGTAAAGTGGTCAGGGCTAGAGGCCCTACAGTGAAATAAGCCAATAAACACTAACCAGAACAGCAATGGACAAGGCATATTTACATTAAGGAGAGGCATGCTTAATCGAGTGATCAATAAGGGTCCAGTGAGTAGAGGTTGGTTGGGGTCACGGCGATCCAGACAGCTGGCCGGGTAGATGGCTATCGGTAGCAAGATAGCATAGTATGGAAGTCTATTTGTAGATACCTCGTGCGTTTCCGTCGGTAGGTTAGTGGGGTTCCGTGTGGTAGAGGGGATCAATCCAAATTGGCAAAATAGATATAGTGACCCAAGAAAAAAATAATAAATAAATAAATAATAATAATAATTGTCCGATATACTTATTCAGATAGCAGCCGATAAGACAGCTAACGGTTAGCGGGCCCCAGATGAGCGTTCAGGTAACGTCGGGACGGAGGTGCCAGTTGGATAACTCCCTCGGGCAGATAACGTCGGCAGTCAGTCGTGAAGGCCCGGTGGGGCTCCGTATCTGCAGCAACAACAAAACAACAAAAAACGGGTCCGGATAGGTGGCTGTAGCCCAGGAATGGCTGATGGAACTCCTCAGCTGGCTAGCTCCGGAATGATTTGAGTTTGCTCCGGGATCGACGTAAGCCAGTAGTCACGGTTTGCAGCTAGCTAGCTGCAAATGTCCAGAGCCTGCGGCTGAAATCCGGGGAAACTGAGAGAGAAAAAAGTCCCGGAATGCTCCGGTCCGAGTCGCGTTGCACAAAAGTGCCGGTAGATTATCGAGCTAAAGGAATAGCTGATGACCACAAAACGTGGGCAGCTGAAACACCAACGCTAGCCAGCAGACCGGCTAATTTCTGGGCAGCTACAGATTAGCTTCTGGCTAGCTATCGGATAGCTTCTGGTTAGCTTTCTGGCTAGCTTCTGAATTAGCCCCTGGCTAGCTTCCACGGTGGTTTTTCAGATTTGAGGTAAATAATACTTTTTTGTAATTGGTGAAGCGGGTTGCAGGAAAGCTTTTGCAGGGAAGCTTTTGTAGTTGAGTTCTTGGATAATAAAATATATAAAAGATATGCGAAGAAAGGTGTAAATATATATATATACAGGACACGACAATACGAAACAGAAATGACGTCTGAACTGCTAAGCCATCTTGGACGAGGAGCAGATGTTTGATATGAGTCTGGAAGGAGAGTTTGCAGTCTAGCCAGACACCTAGGTACTTATAGATGTCCACATATTCTAGGTCGGAACCGTCCAGGGTGGTGATGCTAGTCGGGCGTGCGGGTGCAGGCAGCGAACGGTTGAAAAGCATGCATTTGGTTTTACTAGCGTTTAAGAGCAGTTGGAGGCCACGGAAGGAGTGTTGTATGGCATTGAAGCTCGTTTGGAGGTTAGATAGTACAGTGTCCAAGGAAGGGCCGGAAGTATATAGAATGGTGTCGTCTGCGTAGAGGTGGATCAGGGAATCGCCCGCAGCAAGAGCAACATCATTGATGTATACAGAGAAAAGAGTTGGCCCGAGAATTGAACCCTGTGGTACCCCCATAGAGACTGCCAGAGGACCGGACAACATGCCCTCCGATTTGACACACTGAACTCTGTCTGCAAAGTAGTTGGTGAACCAGGCAAGGCAGTCATTAGAAAAACCGAGGCTACTGAGTCTGCCGATAAGAATATGGTGATTGACAGAGTCGAAAGCCTTGGCCAGGTCGATGAAGACGGCTGCACAGTAATGTCTTTTATCGATGGCGGTTATGATATCGTTTAGTACCTTGAGCGTGGCTGAGGTGCACCCATGACCGGCTCGGAAACCGGATTGCACAGCGGAGAAGGTACGGTGGGATTCGAGATGGTCAGTGATCTGTTTGTTGACTTGGCTTTCGAAGACCTTAGATAGGCAGGGCAGGATGGATATAGGTCTGTAACAGTTTGGGTCCAGGGTGTCTCCCCCTTTGAAGAGGGGGATGACCGCGGCAGCTTTCCAATCCTTGGGGATCTCAGATGATACGAAGGAGAGGTTGAACAGGCTGGTGATAGGGGGTGCGACAATGGCGGCGGACAGTTTCAGAAATAGGGGGTCCAGATTGTCAAGCCCAGTTGATTTGTATGGGTCCAGGTTTTCCAGCTCTTTCAGAACATCTGCTATCTGGATTTGGGTAAAGGAGAAGCTGGGGAGGCTTGGGCGAGTAGCAGCGGAGGGGGCGGGGCTGTTGGCCAAGGTTGGAGTCGCCAGGAGGAAGGCATGGCCAGCCATTGAGAAATGCTTGTTGTAGTCTTCGATTATCACGGATTTATCGGTGGTGACCGTGTTACCTAGCCTCAGTGCAGTGGGCAGCTGGGAGGAGGTGCTCTTGTTCTCCATGGACTTTACAGTATCCCAGAACTTTTTGGAGTTAGAGCTACAGGATGCAAATTTCTGCTTGAAAAAGCTGGCCTTTGCTTTCCTGACTGACTGCGTGTATTGGTTCCTGACTTCCCTGAACAGTTGCATATCGCGGGGGCTCTTCGATGCTATTGCAGTTCGCCACAGGATGTTTTTGTGCTGGTCGAGGGCAGTCAGGTCTGGAGTGAACCAAGGGCTATATCTGTTCTTGGTTCTGCATTTTTTGAACGGAGCATGCTTGTCTAATATGGTGAGGAAGTAACATTTAAAGAATGACCAGGCATCCTCAACTGACGGGATGAGGTCAATATCCTTCCAGGGTACCCGGGCCAGGTCGATTAGAAAGGCCTGCTCGCAGAAGTGTTTTAGGGAGCGTTTGACAGTGATGAGGGGTGGTCGTTTGACCGCGGACCCGTGGCGGATACAGGCAATGAGGCAGTGATCGCTGAGATCTTGATTGAAGACAGCAGAGGTGTATTTGGAGGGCAGGTTGGTCAGGATAATGTCTATTAGGGTGCCCATGTTTACGGATTTAGGGTTGTACCTGGTGGGTTCCTTGATGATTTGTGTGAGATTGAGGGCATCAAGCTTGGATTGTAGGACTGCCGGGGTGTTAAGCATATCCCAGTTTAGGTCACCTAACAGAACAAACTCTGAAGCTAGATGGGGAGCGATCAATTCACAGATGGTGTCCAGGGCACAGCTGGGAGCTGAGGGGGGTCGGTAGCAGGCGGCAACAGTGAGAGACTTATTTCTGGAGAGATTAATTTTTAAAATTAGAAGTTCGAACTGTTTGGGCATAGACCTGGAAAGTATGACAGAACTTTGCAGGCTATCTCTGCAGTAGATTGCAACTCCTCCCCCTTTGGCAGTTCTATCTTGACGGAAAGTGTTATAGTTGGGTATGGAAATCTCAGAATTTTTGGTGGCCTTCCTAAGCCAGGATTCGGACACGGCAAGGACATCAGGGTTGGCAGAGTGTGCTAAAGCGGTGAGTAAGGCAAACTTAGGGAGGAGGCTTCTGATGTTGACATGCATGAGGCCAAGGCTTTTTCGATCACAGAAGTCAACAAATGAGGGTGACTGGGGACATGCAGGGCCTGGGTTTACCTCCACATCACCCGAGGAACAGAGGAGTAGTAGGATGAGGGTGCGGCTAAAGGCTATCAAAACTGGTCGCCTAGAGCGTTGGGGACAAAGAATAAAAGGAGCAGATTTATGGGCGTGGTAGAATAGATTCTGGGCATAATGTGCAGACAGGGGTATGGTGGGGCGTGGGTACAGCGGAGGCAAGCCCAGGCACTGGGTGATGATAAGAGAGGTTGTATCTCTGGACATGCTGGTCTCAATGGGTGAGGTCACCGCATGTGTGGGGGGTGGGACAAAGGAGGTATCGGAGGTACGGAGAGTGGAACTACGGGGTCCATTGCAAACCAAAACAATGATAACTAGCCTGAACAACAGTATGCAAGGCATATTGATATTTGAGGGAGACATACAATAAGGCATAAAGTGATTGCAGGTCTTGATTGGGAGAGCTAGCTAAAACAACAGGTGAGATAACAGCAGCTAGTCAGTTAACACAGCAGCAGCAGGTAAAAATGGCGACGGCTAGGCAGAGAGGGTCGGATTAACTACACACAGATCCTGAGTTAAAGCACAGAGCCGACAGATAAAACACAAATAAACGGAATGGAGTACCGTGAATTAATGGACAGTCAAGCAAGCATCAGCTATGTAGCCAAGTGATCATAGTGTCCAGGGGGCAGCCGTAGATGGAGCAGTGAGGCCTCCACTAAGCTAGCCCGCGGCGTAAGATTGTTCGATAGACCTGTTCAGATAGCAGCCGATATGCTCAAGACAGCTAACGATTAGCGGGCCGCAGTTAGCATATGGGCGTTCAGGTTACGTCGCGATGGAGGGGCCAGTTGAATAACTCCCTCGGGCAGATAACGTCGGTATCCCAGTCGTGAAGGCCCGGTGGGGCTCCGCATCGGCAGTAAAACGGGTCCGGATAGGTGATTGTAGCCCAGGAGTGGCTGATGGAACTCTTCAGCTGGCTAGCTCCGGGATAATTGGTGTTTGCTCCGGAATTGATGTTAGCCAATAGTCACTCGGATAGCAGCTAGTTAGCTGCAAGATCCAGGTGTAAATGTCCAGAGCTTGCGGTAAAAATCCGGGGATATGGAGAGAAAATAGGTCTGGTATGCTCTGGTCTGAGTCGCGTTGTACAAAACTGGCAATAGTTTTCCGAGCTAAAGGATAGCTGATAAGCGCTAGCTGTGGTTAGCTGAACTACTCACGTTAGCTTGTGAGCTGGCTAACTTCTGGCTAGCATTTTGTTGTTAGATTTCGGATACGAGGTGAATAATACCTTTAAGGAGAAAAAAAAAACACATCCGCACCACATTTGGTGAGGTAGGTTGCAGGAGAGTGTTTTGAAGTTGAGTTTTTAAGAAGAAAAAAAATATATATAAAAAGAAATGCGAAGAAAAATATATAAAAAAATATATACACGGGACAGGACGAGGACAAAGGACATCTGACTGCTACGCCATCTTGGATTCACGATAATGAGGGGAACACCTGAGGGGAACACCTCAACCAGCCAGTTACTGTTTAATGAGGGGAACACCTCAACCAGAACATAAGACACTGCCTATCACATCCTTTAAACTCTGTAACTTTCGCTCTGTGTCCTGTTCTCTGTGTGACCTTTTTGCCCTGTGACCTTTGCCCTTCAGGAGGACGGCATCAGCTTCCTGTACAACGAGGCCACAGCCAAGTGCAGTGACAACATCATGGACAAGTGGATCCAGTCGTTCACCCAGTCTCTCATCCAGTTCTTCAGGGCTGAGATGGATGGTGAGCTACACACACACACACACACACACACACACACAGGGTCTTCAAGGCTGAGATGAGTGACAACACTACACCTTTTCACTGATGTCCACCGAAAGGCTTTTACATTCAGTTAAATGAAATGAAATTCAGTGAATAGCTATAACCAAGGGGCCTTATTACTGGGCAGACAACCGTGATGGATATATAACAACAACATAATAAAACACATTATAAACTGGGTGGTTCGAGCATCGAATGCTGATTGGCCGACAGCCGTGGTATTTCAGACCGTATACCACCCTATGCTCTAATTACGTTGGTAACCAGTTTATAATAGAAAAAAAGGCACCTCGGGAGGTTTGTGATATATGGCCAATATACCACGGTTAAGGGCTGTTTCCAGGCTCTCCGCGTTGTGTCGTGCTTAAGAACATGGTATATCCGTGGTATATCGGCCGTATACCACACCTCCTCGGGCCTTATTGCTTCAAAAGACAACACTGCATTTGAATACAGCATTCTTTCAATGCGTCGATTCGGACCCCGCAACCCCAGTTCGCGATGCAAAGCTCTGCTACTGTCTGTCGTTATAAAGACAACCTTTTCCCAGCCGCTCCCCTCTCACTCCAGACATGAGTTGTAATCCGAGTGTCTCCTTGCAGCTTACAGGCTGTACACGGTGGTGCCAAAGCTTGTCAAGTTTGTGGACATGCTGACCAACTGGTACGTGAGGACCAACCGTAGGCGTTTCAAGGTGAGTTCACCCTCAAACACTGGTGCAGTCAAATAGCTTAAAGGTACAGTAACCGCTATAACACTGTTTCTCTGTTGACTGTGCTATATTGACTGAAGTAATGCGAATGAATAGAGTTGATCATCAATGACACTCTGTTTAAAGATCTGTTGTGTTATGTATGGAACATGTTAGGGAGGAAGAGGAGGAGGAGGAGGAAGATGATGTTTGTAACTGTGCATTGTAACCCTACAGGGAGAGAGTGGAACAGAGGACTGTCTGGGGGCTCTGGAGAATCTGTTCAGTGTTCTGTTCTCCATGTGCAGACTGATGGTGAGTCACATGGGTAAAAGGTGCATCATGTTTAACCTGGCTCAACTCTGCTCAATGACATCTGCTTCCATTGAAAATAGTGTATCGAGGGCGACATTTTCTCTTCGCCAAAACAATTGCGTTTGGAACTAATGCACCGGACCGTTCTAAATAACGAGTGCTCCGATGCTGTACCTCGTGAAGCTGTACCTCGTGAAGCTGTACCCCGTGAAGCTGTACCTCGTGAAGCTGTACCTCGTGAAGCTGTACCTCGTGAAGCTGTACCTCGTGAAGCTGTACCTCGTGAAGCTGTACCTCGTGAAGCTGTACCTCGTGAAGCTGTACCTCGTGACGCTGTACCTCGTGAAGCTGTACCTCGTGAAGCTGTACCTCGTGACGCTGTACCCCGTGACGCTGTACCTCGTGAAGCTGTACCTCGTGAAGCTGTACCTCGTGAAGCTGTACCTCGTGAAGCTGCACCCCGTGATGCTGTACCCCGTGACGCTGTACCCCGTGACGCTGCACCTCGTGACGCTGCACCTCGTGACGCTGCACCCCGTGACGCTGTACCTCGTGACGCTGTACCCCGTGACGCTGTACCCCGTGACGCTGTACCCCGTGACGCTGTACCCCGTGACGCTGTACCTCGTGACGCTGACGCTGTACCCCGTGACGCTGCACCTCGCGACGCTGTACCTCGTGATTCTGTACGTGTATCAGGCTGTAACTAAATCTCTGGTTAAACTTAAGTTCCTCCTCACAGAAATTGTTAAAGAAAAAAGTTTGAACTTAAGTCGCTGCATATAATAATTTTACTTACACTTCATTAGCTCTCAACGCATATGTCTTTGTATGAGGACAAGGTCTCCCCGAGTTAGAATGGTAACGAGGACGGACAAGGTCTCCCTGAGTTAGAATGGTAACGAGGACAAGGTCTCCCTGAGTTAGAATGGTAACGAGGACAAGGTCTCCCCGAGTTAGAATGGTAACGAGGACAAGGTCTCCCCGAGTTAGAATGGTAACGAGGACGGACAAGGTCTCCCCGAGTTAGAATGGTAACGAGGACGGACAAGGTCTCCCCGAGTTAGAATGGTAACGAGGACAAGGCCTCCCCGAGTTAGAATGGTAACGAGGACAAGGTCTCCCCGAGTTAGAATGGTAACGAGGACAAGGTCTCCCCGAGTTAGAATGGTAACGAGGACAAGGCCTCCCCGAGTTAGAATGGTAACGAGGACAAGGCCTCCCCGAGTTAGAATGGTAACGAGGACAAGGCCTCCCCGAGTTAGAATGGTAACGAGGACAAGGTCTCCCCGAGTTAGAATGGTAACGAGGACAAGGCCTCCCCGAGTTAGAATGGTAACGAGGACAAGGCCTCCCCGAGTTAGAATGGTAACGAGGACGGACAAGGTCTCCCCGAGTTAGAATGGTAACGAGGACAAGGTCTCCCCGAGTTAGAATGGTAACGAGGACAAGGTCTCCCCGAGTTAGAATGGTAACGAGGACAAGGTCTCCCCGAGTTAGAATGGTAACGAGGACAAGGTCTCCCCGAGTTAGAATGGTAACGAGGACAAGGTCTCCCCGAGTTAGAATGGTAACGAGGACAAGGTCTCCCCGAGTTAGAATGGTAACGAGGACAAGGTCTCCCCGAGTTAGAATGGTAACGAGGACAAGGTCTCCCCGAGTTAGAATGGTAACGAGGACGGACAAGGTCTCCCCGAGTTAGAATGGTAACGAGGACAAGGTCTCCCCGAGTTAGAATGGTAACGAGGACGGACAAGGTCTCCCCGAGTTAGAATGGTAACGAGGACGGACAAGGTCTCCCCGAGTTAGAATGGTAACGAGGACGGACAAGGTCTCCCCGAGTTAGAATGGTAACGAGGACGGACAAGGTCTCCCCGAGTTAGAATGGTAACGAGGACGGACAAGGTCTCCCCGAGTTAGAATGGTAACGAGGACAAGGTCTCCCCGAGTTAGAATGGTAACGAGGACAAGGTCTCCCCGAGTTAGAATGGTAACGAGGACGGACAAGGTCTCCCCGAGTTAGAATGGTAACGAGGACGGACAAGGTCTCCCCGAGTTAGAATGGTAACGAGGACGGACAAGGTCTCCCCGAGTTAGAATGGTAACGAGGACGGACAAGGTCTCCCCGAGTTAGAATGGTAACGAGGACGGACAAGGTCTCCCCGAGTTAGAATGGTAACGAGGACGGACAAGGCCTCCCCGAGTTAGAATGGTAACGAGGACGGACAAGGCCTCCCCGAGTTAGAATGGTAACGAGGACGGACAAGGCCTCCCCGAGTTAGAATGGTAACGAGGACGGACAAGGCCTCCCCGAGTTAGAATGGTAACGAGGACGGACAAGGCCTCCCCGAGTTAGAATGGTAACGAGGACGGACAAGGCCTCCCCGAGTTAGAATGGTAACGAGGACGGACAAGGCCTCCCCGAGTTAGAATGGTAACGAGGACGGACAAGGCCTCCCCGAGTTAGAATGGTAACGAGGACAAGGTCTCCCCGAGTTAGAATGGTAACGAGGACAAGGTCTCCCCGAGTTAGAATGGTAACGAGGACAAGGCCTCCCCGAGTTAGAATGGTAACGAGGACAAGGCCTCCCCGAGTTAGAATGGTAACGAGGACAAGGCCTCCCCGAGTTAGAATGGTAACCATGATCAAGGTCTACCCGAGTTAGAATGGTAACGAGGACAAGGTCTCCCCGAGTTAGAATGGTAACGAGGACAAGGTCTCCCCGAGTTAGAATGGTAACGAGGACAAGGTCTCCCCGAGTTAGAATGGTAACGAGGACGGACAAGGTCTCCCCGAGTTAGAATGGTAACGAGGACGGACAAGGTCTCCCCGCGTTAGAATGGTAACGAGGACGGACAAGGTCTCCCCGAGTTAGAATGGTAACGAGGACGGACAAGGTCTCCCCGAGTTAGAATGGTAACGAGGACGGACAAGGTCTCCCCGAGTTAGAATGGTAACGAGGACGGACAAGGTCTCCCCGAGTTAGAATGGTAACGAGGACGGACAAGGTCTCCCCGAGTTAGAATGGTAACGAGGACGGACAAGGTCTCCCCGAGTTAGAATGGTAACGAGGACGGACAAGGTCTCCCCGAGTTAGAATGGTAACGAGGCGGACAAGGTCTCCCCGAGTTAGAATGGTAACGAGGACGGACAAGGTCTCCCCGAGTTAGAATGGTAACGAGGACGGACAAGGTCTCCCCGAGTTAGAATGGTAACGAGGACGGACAAGGTCTCCCCGCGTTAGAATGGTAACGAGGACGGACAAGGAGAGTTGTAGTGTATGTTCTCAACTAACTAGGTATCTCTCCTCCTCCCCACTAGTATAGTAGTGTATAGTATCGTTGTCTTTCTCTAACTGGTATCTCTCCTCCCCACTAGTATAGTAGTGTATAGTATCGTTGTCTTTCTCTAACTAGGTATCTCTCCTCCCCACTAGGCTCCCTTCACCCCCTTTATAACAGAGATGATGTATCAGAACCTGCGTCACCTGATCGACCCCGCCTCTGTGGAGGAGAAGGACTCCAGTAGTATACACTACCTCATGCTGCCGCTAGTCAGGTAATCAATCATACACTACCTCATCCTGCCTCTAGTCAGGCAGGGGTTAATTAATCATCTGCTGCCTCTAGTCAAGTAAGTAATCAATCAATCATTGAATTTGCCTCGAAGGACAATGAACTAGACCATTCACTAGCTCAAGTAGCCAACCCCCCCACGGCAGAATACTACCCCCCCGCGGCAGAATACAACCCCCCCCCCACGGCAGAATACAACCCCCCCCACGGCAGAATACAACCCCCCCCACGGCAGAATACAACCCCCCCCACGGCAGAATACAACCCCCCCCACGGCAGAATACAACCCCCCCCACGGCAGAATACAACCCCCCCCACGGCAGAATACAACCCCCCCCCACGGCAGAATACAACCCCCCCCCACGGCAGAATACAACCCCCCCACGGCAGAATACAACCCCCCACGGCAGAATACAACCCCCCCACGGCAGAATACAACCCCCCCCACGGCAGAATACAACCCCCCCCACGGCAGAATACAACCCCCCCACGGCAGAATACAACCCCCCACGGCAGAATACAACCCCCCCACGGCAGAATACAACCCCCCCACGGCAGAATACAACCCCCCCACGGCAGAATACAACCCCCCCACGGCAGAATACAACCCCCCCACGGCAGAATACAACCCCCCCACGGCAGAATACAACCCCCCACGGCAGAATACAACCCCCCCACGGCAGAATACAACCCCCCCCACGGCAGAATACAACCCCCCCCACGGCAGAATACAACCCCCCCACGGCAGAATACAACCCCCCCACGGCAGAATACAACCCCCCACGGCAGAATACAACCCCCCCACGGCAGAATACAACCCCCCCACGGCAGAATACAACCCCCCCACGGCAGAATACAACCCCCCACGGCAGAATACAACCCCCCCACGGCAGAATACAACCCCCCCACGGCAGAATACAACCCCCCCACGGCAGAATACAACCCCCCCACGGCAGAATACAACCCCCCCACGGCAGAATACAACCCCCCCACGGCAGAATACAACCCCCCCACGGCAGAATACAACCCCCCCACGGCAGAATACAACCCCCCCACGGCAGAATACAACCCCCCCACGGCAGAATACAACCCCCCGCGGCAGAATACAAATTACTAGACAGTTACTGGAGAATAGCCCCAAGTTTCTTGATGTCTGACTTACTTCAATGCTTTCTCCTATTCCTCCTGCCTGGACTGCCTGTGTCTGTCTCTGTCTGCCCTCCCTCCCTCCCTCCCTCCCTCCCTCCCTCCCTCCCTCCCTCCCTCAATGTGTTACCGAGCTACCTGTCATTCTTATTTTAAATCTCCTTTCTAGTCTTCACATGTGTCCCAAATGGTGCTCTACTCCCTGTATAAAGGCAGGTCACACACACACACACACACACACACACACACACACACACACAGGTGCTGACTTGCTACACCCTCTACAACCACTGTGATTATTATTATTTGACCTTGCTGGTCATCTATGAACATTTAAACATCTTGGCCATGTTCTGTTATAATCTCCACCCGGCACAGCCAGAAGAGGACTGGCCACCCCTCATAGCCTGGTTCCTCTCTAGGTTTCTTCCTAGGTTCCTGCCTTTCTAGGGAGTTTTTCCTAGCCACCGTGCTTCTACACCTGCATTGCTTGCTGTTTGGGGGTTTTAGGCTGGGTTTCTGTACAGCACTTTGAGATATCAGCTGATGTACGAAAGGCTTTTAGAAATCAATTTGAGTTAGTGAACTACTATTGAAAAGATCCCCATGGGTGGTAGTGCACTATATAGGGAGTAGGGCGCCATTTTGAAGACTGACTTCCTCCTCAATGAATCTGAAAGGGTCTCAGGTCAAATTAGTAGCAGGGAATACGGACAGCTCAAAGCCTTTCGATTAAAACTATTTATTTCCCAATGAATATTAAAAAAAAAATGCTTTTAAAGATTCCTCTTAAAATAATATTTATTTTGAAATTTGGCCCTTTCTTTTGAATCTCTTTGTCAGAAACAACAAGTGATTTGTGTTTATGATGACAATGAATCCCAGATGATGATCTCGACAGATGCTCGGTGACAGGAGTATTTGTTTTGAACCAACTTGTGTGTTGAAACGCCTGTCAATTATACTATTCTGTTTGTATCTGTGTATAAACTTTGAGCTGCAGCCGTGATCAAACCCAGGACTTGATTTAGACATGCAGGCAGGTCACACACACACCTTAGTTGTTAGTGCTATGATTGAGTAGCTATACCCTTTAGTCTGTCTCTGAAGCGACAGGGCCGTTGCTTTAGTCTGTCTGAAGCGGCAGGGCCGTTGCTTTAGTCTGTCTCTGAAGCGGCAGGGCCATTGCTTTAGTCTGTCTCTGAAGCGGCAGGGCCATTGCTTTAGTCTGTCTCTGAAGCGACAGGGCCATTGCTTTAGTCTGTCTCTGAAGCGGCAGGGCCATTGCTTTAGTCTGTCTCTGAAGCCACAGGGCCATTGCTTTAGTCTGTCTCTGAAGCGACAGGGCCATTGCTTTAGTCTGTCTCTGAAGCGACAGGGCCATTGCTTTAGTCTGTCTCTGAAGCGACAGGGCCATTGCTTTAGTCTGTCTCCTAAGCGACAGGGCCATTGCTTTAGTCTGTCTCTGAAGCGACAGGGCCATTGCTTTAGTCTGTCTCTGAAGCGGCAGGGCCATTGCTTTAGTCTGTCTCTGAAGCGGCAGGGCCATTGCTTTAGTCTGTCTCTGAAGCGGCAGGGCCATTGCTTTAGTCTGTCTCTGAAGCGACAGGGCCATTGCTTTAGTCTGTCTCTGAAGCGGCAGGGCCATTGCTTTAGTCTGTCTCTGAAGCGGCAGGGCCATTGCTTTAGTCTGTCTCTGAAGCGGCAGGGCCATTGCTTTAGTCTGTCTCTGAAGCGGCAGGGCCATTGCTTTAGTCTGTCTCTGAAGCGGCAGGGCCATTGCTTTAGTCTGTCTCTGAAGCGACAGGGCCATTGCTTTAGTCTGTCTCTGATAGCGGCAGGGCCATTGCTTTAGTCTGTCTCTGAAGCGCAGGCATTGCTTTAGTCTGTCTCTGAAGCGACAGGGCCATTGCTTTAGTCTGTCTCTGAAGCGGCAGGGCCATTGCTTTAGTCTGTCTCTGAAGCGGCAGGGCCATTGCATTAGTCTGTCTCTGAAGCGACAGGGCCATTGCTTTAGTCTGTCTCTGAAGCGGCAGGGCCATTGCTTTAGTCTGTCTCTGAAGCGGCAGGGCCATTGCTTTAGTCTGTCTCTGAAGCGGCAGGGCCATTGCTTTAGTCTGTCTCTGAAGCGGCAGGGCCATTGCTTTAGTCTGTCTCTGAAGCGACAGGGCCATTGCTTTAGTCTGTCTCTGAAGCGACAGGGCCATTGCTTTAGTCTGTCTCTGAAGCGGCAGGGCCATTGCTTTAGTCTGTCTCTGAAGCGACAGGGCCGTTGCTTTAGTCTGTCTCTGAAGCGGCAGGGCCATTGCTTTAGTCTGTCTCTGAAGCGACAGGGCCGTTGCTTTAGTCTGTCTGAAGCGGCAGGGCCATTGCTTTAGTCTGTCTCTGAAGCCACAGGGCCATTGCTTTAGTCTGTCTCTGAAGCGACAGGGCCGTTGCTTTAGTCTGTCTGAAGCGGCAGGGCCATTGCTTTAGTCTGTCTCTGAAGCCACAGGGCCATTGCTTTAGTCTGTCTCTGAAGCGACAGGGCCGTTGCTTTAGTCTGTCTGAAGCGGCAGGGCCATTGCTTTAGTCTGTCTCTGAAGCGGCAGGGCCATTGCTTTAGTCTGTCTCTGAAGCGGCAGGGCCATTGCTTTAGTCTGTCTCTGAAGCGGCAGGGCCATTGCTTTAGTCTGTCTCTGAAGCTACAGGGCCTTTGCTTTAGTCTGTCTCTGAAGCGACAGGGCCTTTGCTTTAGTCTGTCTCTGAAGCGGCAGGGCCTTTGCTTTAGTCTGTCTCTGAAGCGGCAGGGCCTTTGCTTTAGTCTGTCTCTGAAGCGACAGGGCCGTTGCTTTAGTCTGTCTCTGAAGCGGCAGGGCCATTGCTTTAGTCTGTCTCTGAAGCGGCAGGGCCATTGCTTTAGTCTGTCTCCTAAGCGACAGGGCCATTGCTTTAGTCTGTCTCTGAAGCGGCAGGGCCATTGCTTTAGTCTGTCTCTGAAGCGGCAGGGCCATTGCTTTAGTCTGTCTCCTAAGCGACAGGGCCATTGCTTTAGTCTGTCTCCGAAGCGGCAGGGCCATTGCTTTAGTCTGTCTCCTAAGCGGCAGGGCCATTGCTTTAGTCTGTCTCTGAAGCGGCAGGGCCATTGCTTTAGTCTGTCTCTGAAGCGACAGGGCCATTGCTTTAGTCTGTCTCTGAAGCGACAGGGCCATTGCTTTAGTCTGTCTCTGAAGCGGCAGGGCCATTGCTTTAGTCTGTCTCTGAAGCGACAGGGCCATTGCTTTAGTCTGTCTCCTAAGCGACAGGGCCATTGCTTTAGTCTGTCTCTGAAGCGACAGGGCCATTGCTTTAGTCTGTCTCTGAAGCGGCAGGGCCATTGCTTTAGTCTGTCTCTGAAGCTACAGGGCCTTTGCTTTAGTCTGTCTCTGAAGCTACAGGGCCTTTGCTTTAGTCTGTCTCTGAAGCGGCAGGGCCATTGCTTTAGTCTGTCTCTGAAGCGGCAGGGCCATTGCTTTAGTCTGTCTCTGAAGCTACAGGGCCTTTGCTTTAGTCTGTCTCTGAAGCGACAGGGCCTTTGCTTTAGTCTGTCTCTGAAGCGGCAGGGCCTTTGCTTTAGTCTGTCTCTGAAGCGGCAGGGCCTTTGCTTTAGTCTGTCTCTGAAGCGACAGGGCCGTTGCTTTAGTCTGTCTCTGAAGCGGCAGGGCCATTGCTTTAGTCTGTCTCTGAAGCGGCAGGGCCATTGCTTTAGTCTGTCTCCTAAGCGACAGGGCCATTGCTTTAGTCTGTCTCTGAAGCGGCAGGGCCATTGCTTTAGTCTGTCTCTGAAGCGGCAGGGCCATTGCTTTAGTCTGTCTCCTAAGCGACAGGGCCATTGCTTTAGTCTGTCTCCGAAGCGGCAGGGCCATTGCTTTAGTCTGTCTCTGAAGCGGCAGGGCCATTGCTTTAGTCTGTCTCTGAAGCGGCAGGGCCATTGCTTTAGTCTGTCTCTGAAGCGACAGGGCCATTGCTTTAGTCTGTCTCCTAAGCGACAGGGCCATTGCTTTAGTCTGTCTCTGAAGCGACAGGGCCATTGCTTTAGTCTGTCTCTGAAGCGACAGGGCCATTGCTTTAGTCTGTCTCTGAAGCGGCAGGGCCATTGCTTTAGTCTGTCTCTGAAGCGGCAGGGCCATTGCTTTAGTCTGTCTCTGAAGCGACAGGGCCATTGCTTTAGTCTGTCTCTGAAGCGGCAGGGCCATTGCTATAGTCTGTCTCTGAAGCGGCAGGGCCATTGCTTTAGTCTGTCTCTGAAGCGGCAGGGCCATTGCTTTAGTCTGTCTCTGAAGCGGCAGGGCCATTGCTTTAGTCTGTCTCTGAAGCGGCAGGGCCATTGCTTTAGTCTGTCTCTGAAGCGGCAGGGCCATTGCTTTAGTCTGTCTCTGAAGCGGCAGGGCCATTGCTTTAGTCTGTCTCTGAAGCGACAGGGCCATTGCTTTAGTCTGTCTCTGAAGCGGCAGGGCCATTGCTTTAGTCTGTCTCTGAAGCGGCAGGGCCATTGCTTTAGTCTGTCTCTGAAGCGGCAGGGCCATTGCATTAGTCTGTCTCTGAAGCCGCAGGGCCATTGCATTAGTCTGTCTCTGAAGCCGCAGGGCCATTGCTTTAGTCTGTCTCTGAAGCGGCAGGGCCATTGCTTTAGTCTGTCTCTGAAGCGGCAGGGCCATTGCTTTAGTCTGTCTCTGAAGCGACAGGGCCATTGCTTTAGTCTGTCTCTGAAGCGACAGGGCCATTGCTTTAGTCTGTCTCTGAAGCGGCAGGGCCATTGCTTTAGTCTGTCTCTGAAGCGGCAGGGCCATTGCTTTAGTCTGTCTCTGAAGCCACAGGGCCATTGCTTTAGTCTGTCTCTGAAAGCGGCAGGGCCATTGCTTTAGTCTGTCTCTGAAGCGGCAGGGCCATTGCTTTAGTCTGTCTCTGAAGCGGCAGGGCCATTGCTTTAGTCTGTCTCTGAAGCGGCAGGGCCGTTGCTTTAGTCTGTCTCTGAAGCGGCAGGGCCGTTGCTTTAGTCTGTCTCTGAAGCGGCAGGGCCATTGCTTTAGTCTGTCTCTGAAGCGGCAGGGCCGTTGCTTTAGTCTGTCTCTGAAGCGGCAGGGCCGTTGCTTTAGTCTGTCTCTGAAGCGGCAGGGCCGTTGCTTTAGTCTGTCTCTGAAGCGGCAGGGCCGTTGCTTTAGTCTGTCTGAAGCGGCAGGGCCATTGCTTTAGTCTGTCTCTGAAGCGGCAGGGCCGTTGCTTTAGTCTGTCTGAAGCGGCAGGGCCGTTGCTTTAGTCTGTCTGAAGCGGCAGGGCCGTTGCTTTAGTCTGTCTCTGAAGCAGCAGGGCCGTTGCTTTAGTCTGTCTCTGAAGCGGCAGGGCCGTTGCTTTAGTCTGTCTGAAGCGACAGGGCCATTGCTTTAGTCTGTCTCTGAAGCGGCAGGGCCATTGCTTTAGTCTGTCTCTGAAGCGGCAGGGCCATTGCTTTAGTCTGTCTCTGAAGCGGCAGGGCCATTGCTTTAGTCTGTCTCTGAAGCTACAGGGCCTTTGCTTTAGTCTGTCTCTGAAGCTACAGGGCCTTTGCTTTAGTCTGTCTCTGAAGCGGCAGGGCCATTGCTTTAGTCTGTCTCTGAAGCGGCAGGGCCATTGCTTTAGTCTGTCTCTGAAGCTACAGGGCCTTTGCTTTAGTCTGTCTCTGAAGCGACAGGGCCTTTGCTTTAGTCTGTCTCTGAAGCGGCAGGGCCTTTGCTTTAGTCTGTCTCTGAAGCGGCAGGGCCTTTGCTTTAGTCTGTCTCTGAAGCGACAGGGCCGTTGCTTTAGTCTGTCTCTGAAGCGGCAGGGCCATTGCTTTAGTCTGTCTCTGAAGCGGCAGGGCCATTGCTTTAGTCTGTCTCCTAAGCGACAGGGCCATTGCTTTAGTCTGTCTCTGAAGCGGCAGGGCCATTGCTTTAGTCTGTCTCTGAAGCGGCAGGGCCATTGCTTTAGTCTGTCTCCTAAGCGACAGGGCCATTGCTTTAGTCTGTCTCCGAAGCGGCAGGGCCATTGCTTTAGTCTGTCTCTGAAGCGGCAGGGCCATTGCTTTAGTCTGTCTCTGAAGCGGCAGGGCCATTGCTTTAGTCTGTCTCTGAAGCGACAGGGCCATTGCTTTAGTCTGTCTCCTAAGCGACAGGGCCATTGCTTTAGTCTGTCTCTGAAGCGACAGGGCCATTGCTTTAGTCTGTCTCTGAAGCGACAGGGCCATTGCTTTAGTCTGTCTCTGAAGCGGCAGGGCCATTGCTTTAGTCTGTCTCTGAAGCGGCAGGGCCATTGCTTTAGTCTGTCTCTGAAGCGACAGGGCCATTGCTTTAGTCTGTCTCTGAAGCGGCAGGGCCATTGCTATAGTCTGTCTCTGAAGCGGCAGGGCCATTGCTTTAGTCTGTCTCTGAAGCGGCAGGGCCATTGCTTTAGTCTGTCTCTGAAGCGGCAGGGCCATTGCTTTAGTCTGTCTCTGAAGCGGCAGGGCCATTGCTTTAGTCTGTCTCTGAAGCGGCAGGGCCATTGCTTTAGTCTGTCTCTGAAGCGGCAGGGCCATTGCTTTAGTCTGTCTCTGAAGCGACAGGGCCATTGCTTTAGTCTGTCTCTGAAGCGGCAGGGCCATTGCTTTAGTCTGTCTCTGAAGCGGCAGGGCCATTGCTTTAGTCTGTCTCTGAAGCGGCAGGGCCATTGCATTAGTCTGTCTCTGAAGCCGCAGGGCCATTGCATTAGTCTGTCTCTGAAGCCGCAGGGCCATTGCTTTAGTCTGTCTCTGAAGCGGCAGGGCCATTGCTTTAGTCTGTCTCTGAAGCGGCAGGGCCATTGCTTTAGTCTGTCTCTGAAGCGACAGGGCCATTGCATTAGTCTGTCTCTGAAGCGACAGGGCCATTGCTTTAGTCTGTCTCTGAAGCGACAGGGCCATTGCTTTAGTCTGTCTCTGAAGCTACAAGGCCATTGCATTAGTCTGTCTCTGAAGCGACAGGGCCATTGCTTTAGTCTGTCTCTGAAGCGGCAGGGCCATTGCTTTAGTCTGTCTCTGAAGCAGCAGGGCCGTTGCTTTAGTCTGTCTCTGAAGCGGCAGGGCCATTGCTTTAGTCTGTCTGAAGCGGCAGGGCCATTGCTTTAGTCTGTCTCTGAAGCGGCAGGGCCATTGCTTTAGTCTGTCTCTGAAGCGGCAGGGCCATTGCTTTAGTCTGTCTCTGAAGCGGCAGGGCCATTGCTTTAGTCTGTCTCTGAAGCTACAGGGCCTTTGCTTTAGTCTGTCTCTGAAGCTACAGGGCCTTTGCTTTAGTCTGTCTCTGAAGCGGCAGGGCCATTGCTTTAGTCTGTCTCTGAAGCGGCAGGGCCATTGCTTTAGTCTGTCTCTGAAGCTACAGGGCCTTTGCTTTAGTCTGTCTCTGAAGCGACAGGGCCTTTGCTTTAGTCTGTCTCTGAAGCGGCAGGGCCTTTGCTTTAGTCTGTCTCTGAAGCGGCAGGGCCTTTGCTTTAGTCTGTCTCTGAAGCGACAGGGCCGTTGCTTTAGTCTGTCTCTGAAGCGGCAGGGCCATTGCTTTAGTCTGTCTCTGAAGCGGCAGGGCCATTGCTTTAGTCTGTCTCCTAAGCGACAGGGCCATTGCTTTAGTCTGTCTCTGAAGCGGCAGGGCCATTGCTTTAGTCTGTCTCTGAAGCGGCAGGGCCATTGCTTTAGTCTGTCTCCTAAGCGACAGGGCCATTGCTTTAGTCTGTCTCCGAAGCGGCAGGGCCATTGCTTTAGTCTGTCTCCTAAGCGGCAGGGCCATTGCTTTAGTCTGTCTCTGAAGCGGCAGGGCCATTGCTTTAGTCTGTCTCTGAAGCGACAGGGCCATTGCTTTAGTCTGTCTCCTAAGCGACAGGGCCATTGCTTTAGTCTGTCTCTGAAGCGACAGGGCCATTGCTTTAGTCTGTCTCTGAAGCGACAGGGCCATTGCTTTAGTCTGTCTCTGAAGCGGCAGGGCCATTGCTTTAGTCTGTCTCTGAAGCGGCAGGGCCATTGCTTTAGTCTGTCTCTGAAGCGACAGGGCCATTGCTTTAGTCTGTCTCTGAAGCGGCAGGGCCATTGCTATAGTCTGTCTCTGAAGCGGCAGGGCCATTGCTTTAGTCTGTCTCTGAAGCGGCAGGGCCATTGCTTTAGTCTGTCTCTGAAGCGGCAGGGCCATTGCTTTAGTCTGTCTCTGAAGCGGCAGGGCCATTGCTTTAGTCTGTCTCTGAAGCGGCAGGGCCATTGCTTTAGTCTGTCTCTGAAGCGGCAGGGCCATTGCTTTAGTCTGTCTCTGAAGCGACAGGGCCATTGCTTTAGTCTGTCTCTGAAGCGGCAGGGCCATTGCTTTAGTCTGTCTCTGAAGCGGCAGGGCCATTGCTTTAGTCTGTCTCTGAAGCGGCAGGGCCATTGCATTAGTCTGTCTCTGAAGCCGCAGGGCCATTGCTTTAGTCTGTCTCTGAAGCGGCAGGGCCATTGCTTTAGTCTGTCTCTGAAGCGGCAGGGCCATTGCTTTAGTCTGTCTCTGAAGCGACAGGGCCATTGCATTAGTCTGTCTCTGAAGCGACAGGGCCATTGCTTTAGTCTGTCTCTGAAGCGACAGGGCCATTGCTTTAGTCTGTCTCTGAAGCTACAAGGCCATTGCATTAGTCTGTCTCTGAAGCGACAGGGCCATTGCTTTAGTCTGTCTCTGAAGCGGCAGGGCCATTGCTTTAGTCTGTCTCTGAAGCGACAGGGCCATTGCTTTAGTCTGTCTCCTAAGCGACAGGGCCATTGCTTTAGTCTGTCTCTGAAGCGACAGGGCCATTGCTTTAGTCTGTCTCTGAAGCGGCAGGGCCATTGCTTTAGTCTGTCTCTGAAGCGGCAGGGCCATTGCTTTAGTCTGTCTCTGAAGCGGCAGGGCCATTGCTTTAGTCTGTCTCTGAAGCGACAGGGCCATTGCTTTAGTCTGTCTCTGAAGCGGCAGGGCCATTGCTTTAGTCTGTCTCTGAAGCGGCAGGGCCATTGCTTTAGTCTGTCTCTGAAGCGGCAGGGCCATTGCTTTAGTCTGTCTCTGAAGCGGCAGGGCCATTGCTTTAGTCTGTCTCTGAAGCGGCAGGGCCATTGCTTTAGTCTGTCTCTGAAGCGGCAGGGCCGTTGCTTTAGTCTGTCTCTGAAGCGGCAGGACCATTGCTTTAGTCTGTCTCTGAAGCGGCAGGGCCGTTGCTTTAGTCTGTCTCTGAAGCGGCAGGGCCATTGCTTTAGTCTGTCTCTGAAGCGGCAGGGCCATTGCTTTAGTCTGTCTCTGAAGCGACAGGGCCATTGCTTTAGTCTGTCTCTGAAGCGACAGGGCCATTGCTTTAGTCTGTCTCTGAAGCGGCAGGGCCATTGCTTTAGTCTGTCTCTGAAGCGGCAGGGCCATTGCTTTAGTCTGTCTCTGAAGCGGCAGGGCCATTGCTTTAGTCTGTCTCTGAAGCGGCAGGGCCATTGCTTTAGTCTGTCTCTGAAGCGGCAGGGCCGTTGCTTTAGTCTGTCTCTGAAGCGGCAGGGCCGTTGCTTTAGTCTGTCTGAAGCGGCAGGGCCGTTGCTTTAGTCTGTCTCTGAAGCGGCAGGGCCATTGCTTTAGTCTGTCTCTGAAGCGGCAGGGCCGTTGCTTTAGTCTGTCTCTGAAGCGGCAGGGCCATTGCTTTAGTCTGTCTGAAGCGGCAGGGCCATTGCTTTAGTCTGTCTCTGAAGCGGCAGGGCCATTGCTTTAGTCTGTCTCTGAAGCGGCAGGGCCATTGCTTTAGTCTGTCTCTGAAGCTACAGGGCCTTTGCTTTAGTCTGTCTCTGAAGCTACAGGGCCTTTGCTTTAGTCTGTCTCTGAAGCGGCAGGGCCATTGCTTTAGTCTGTCTCTGAAGCGACAGGGCCATTGCTTTAGTCTGTCTCTGAAGCTACAGGGCCTTTGCTTTAGTCTGTCTCTGAAGCGACAGGGCCTTTGCTTTAGTCTGTCTCTGAAGCGGCAGGGCCTTTGCTTTAGTCTGTCTCTGAAGCGACAGGGCCGTTGCTTTAGTCTGTCTCTGAAGCGGCAGGGCCGTTGCTTTAGTCTGTCTCTGAAGCGGCAGGGCCATTGCTTTAGTCTGTCTCCTAAGCGACAGGGCCATTGCTTTAGTCTGTCTCCGAAGCGGCAGGGCCATTGCTTTAGTCTGTCTCTGAAGCGGCAGGGCCATTGCTTTAGTCTGTCTCCTAAGCGACAGGGCCATTGCTTTAGTCTGTCTCCGAAGCGGCAGGGCCATTGCTTTAGTCTGTCTCCTAAGCGGCAGGGCCATTGCTTTAGTCTGTCTCTGAAGCGGCAGGGCCATTGCTTTAGTCTGTCTCTGAAGCGACAGGGCCATTGCTTTAGTCTGTCTCTGAAGCGACAGGGCCATTGCTTTAGTCTGTCTCTGAAGCGGCAGGGCCATTGCTTTAGTCTGTCTCTGAAGCGGCAGGGCCATTGCTTTAGTCTGTCTCTGAAGCGACAGGGCCATTGCTTTAGTCTGTCTCTGAAGCGGCAGGGCCATTGCTTTAGTCTGTCTCTGAAGCGGCAGGGCCATTGCTTTAGTCTGTCTCTGAAGCGGCAGGGCCATTGCTTTAGTCTGTCTCTGAAGCGGCAGGGCCATTGCTTTAGTCTGTCTCTGAAGCGGCAGGGCCATTGCTTTAGTCTGTCTCTGAAGCGGCAGGGCTATTGCTTTAGTCTGTCTCTGAAGCGGCAGGGCCATTGCTTTAGTCTGTCTCTGAAGCGACAGGGCCATTGCTTTAGTCTGTCTCTGAAGCGGCAGGGCCATTGCTTTAGTCTGTCTCTGAAGCGACAGGGCCATTGCATTAGTCTGTCTCTGAAGCGACAGGGCCATTGCTTTAGTCTGTCTCTGAAGCGACAGGGCCATTGCTTTAGTCTGTCTCTGAAGCTACAGGGCCATTGCATTAGTCTGTCTCTGAAGCGACAGGGCCATTGCTTTAGTCTGTCTCTGAAGCGGCAGGGCCATTGCTTTAGTCTGTCTCTGAAGCGACAGGGCCATTGCTTTAGTCTGTCTCCTAAGCGACAGGGCCATTGCTTTAGTCTGTCTCTGAAGCGACAGGGCCATTGCTTTAGTCTGTCTCTGAAGCGGCAGGGCCATTGCTTTAGTCTGTCTCTGAAGCGGCAGGGCCATTGCTTTAGTCTGTCTCTGAAGCGGCAGGGCCATTGCTTTAGTCTGTCTCTGAAGCGGCAGGGCCATTGCTTTAGTCTGTCTCTGAAGCGGCAGGGCCATTGCTTTAGTCTGTCTCTGAAGCGGCAGGGCCATTGCTTTAGTCTGTCTCTGAAGCGTCAGGGCCATTGCTTTAGTCTGTCTCTGAAGCGGCAGGGCCATTGCTTTAGTCTGTCTCTGAAGCGGCAGGGCCATTGCTTTAGTCTGTCTCTGAAGCGACAGGGCCATTGCTTTAGTCTGTCTCTGAAGCGGCAGGGCCATTGCTTTAGTCTGTCTCTGAAGCGGCAGGGCCATTGCTTTAGTCTGTCTCTGAAGCCGCAGGGCCATTGCTTTAGTCTGTCTCTGAAGCCGCAGGGCCATTGCTTTAGTCTGTCTCTGAAGCGGCAGGGCCATTGCATTAGTCTGTCTCTGAAGCGACAGGGCCATTGCTTTAGTCTGTCTCTGAAGCGACAGGGCCATTGCTTTAGTCTGTCTCTGAAGCTACAGGGCCATTGCATTAGTCTGTCTCTGAAGCTACAGGGCCATTGCTTTAGTCTGTCTCTGAAGCGACAGGGCCATTGCTTTAGTCTGTCTCTGAAGCGGCAGGGCCATTGCTTTAGTCTGTCTCTGAAGCCGCAGGGCCATTGCTTTAGTCTGTCTCTGAAGCGGCAGGGCCATTGCTTTAGTCTGTCTCTGAAGCGGCAGGGCCATTGCTTTAGTCTGTCTCTGAAGCGACAGGGCCATTGCATTAGTCTGTCTCTGAAGCGACAGGGCCATTGCTTTAGTCTGTCTCTGAAGCGACAGGGCCATTGCTTTAGTCTGTCTCTGAAGCTACAGGGCCATTGCATTAGTCTGTCTCTGAAGCGACAGGGCCATTGCTTTAGTCTGTCTCTGAAGCGGCAGGGCCATTGCTTTAGTCTGTCTCTGAAGCGGCAGGGCCATTGCTTTAGTCTGTCTCTGAAGCGACAGGGCCATTGCTTTAGTCTGTCTCTGAAGCGGCAGGGCCATTGCTTTAGTCTGTCTCTGAAGCGGCAGGGCCATTGCTTTAGTCTGTCTCTGAAGCTGCAGGGCCGTTGCTTTAGTCTGTCTCTGAAGCGACAGGGCCATTGCTTTAGTCTGTCTCTGAAGCGACAGGGCCGTTGCTTTAGTCTGTCTCTGAAGCGACAGGGCCATTGCTTTAGTCTGTCTCTGAAGCTGCAGGGCCGTTGCTTTAGTCTGTCTCTGAAGCGACAGGGCCATTGCTTTAGTCTGTCTCTGAAGCGACAGGGCCATTGCTTTAGTCTGTCTCTGAAGCGGCAGGGCCATTGCTTTAGTCTGTCTCTGAAGCGGCAGGGCCATTGCTTTAGTCTGTCTGAAGCGGCAGGGCCATTGCTTTAGTCTGTCTCTGAAGCGGCAGGGCCATTGCTTTAGTCTGTCTCTGAAGCGGCAGGGCCATTGCTTTAGTCTGTCTCTGAAGCATTGCTACTGTTACGCTTTACAGCAACAACCAAAAACACTTGACTTTTCTTATAGCTACTTTATGCCTGTGATATGTGGTTCTCCACCTAGCTACCTTCAGATGAATGCACTGACTCTAAATCTCTCTAGATAAGAGATCTGCTAAATTACTCAAATATAAAAAGTGGTCTAAGGCACTGCATCTCAGTGCTAGAGGCGTCACTACAGACACCCTGGTTCGATTCCAGGCTGTATCACAACCCACCGTGATTGGGAGTCCCATAGGGTGGCGCACAATTGGCCCATCGTCGTCCGGGTTTGGCCAGAGGTCATTGTAAATAAGAATGTGTTTTTATCTAACTTGCCTAGTTAAATAAAGGTTACATTCAATTAAAATGGCAGATTAGTATTCTTCTCCACAGGGCCGTTCAAGGTGTGTGTGTGTGTGTGTGTGTGTGTGTGTGTGTGTGTGTGTGTGTGTGTGTGTGTGTGTGTGTGTGTGTGTGTGTGTGTGTGTGTGTGTGTGTGTGTGTGTGTGTGTGTGTGTGTGTGTGTGTGTGTGTGTGTGTGTGTTCTCCTCCAGTCACTCTGAATGTCTGTCATCACTACAGTACCTGCTCCCACACACACACACCTCTACCTCGCCGGTCTTTACTATTCATGTACTGTCCCAGCCCACATATTACTACCCAGCCTGCTCGGCTGCAGTGGGCAACCTTGTTAAGTGCTCCTTCCTGTTCGAGTCCAAGACGTGAGACATCCTGTAGAGGTGACCTCCAATCAGGAGTAGACAAGTCGTCTTTCCGTCCGCTATAAACCCATTAAGTCATTGGTTATCTGTCCCCTCCTCCTGTCTTGTTTCTCTGTGTGTGTGTCTCTGTCTGTCTGTCCCTTATCATGGTAATGGGACACATCTTGCTGCTGTGATTTGCACATTGTGGTAATTCGCCTAACAGATATGAGAGTTTATTCAATGTTGGATTTGTTTTCAAATTCTTTGTAGGTCTGTGTGATCTGTGGTAAATATATCTCTAATGTGGTCATGCATTTGTTAGGAAGTACAGCTCATTTTGTGGGCAGTGGGCACATATCCTATACTGTAGCAAGGTTATGCTCACTGAGTCTCTATGATGAATTTGGAAAGTATTCAGACCGCTTGACTTTTTAAAAATGTTGTTGCGTTACAGCCTTATTCTAAAAGTGATTAAATGAATGTGTTTCCTCATCAATCTACACACAATACCCCATCATGACATCACAATACCCCATCATGACATCACAATACCCCATCATGACATCACAATACCCCATCATGACATCACAATACCCCATCATGACATCACAATACCCCATCATGACATCACAATACCCCATCACGACATCACAATACCCCATCACGACATCACAATACCCCATCACGACATCACAATACCCCATCACGACATCACAATACCCCATCACGACATCACAATACCGCATCATGACAAAGTGAAAACAGGTTTTTAGACATTTTTGCACATTTATTACAAATTTAAAAAAAAAAACATACCTTATTTACATAAGTATTCAGACCCTTTGCTATGAGACTCCAAATAGAGTCTCAGGGAAGAGTCTCACGTCTGGGCAGGGTGCTCATCGCTCTGTTGCTCCTGTGTGAGGTGCTGCGGTTGAGTGCGATGTCTTTCAGGGACCGTGGCCTTGTAGAGGTGTACCTGGTCGTAGAGACCGTCCAAGTCCAGGGTGGTGTGATGGGCCAGGTACACATTGGGTTTCGATGCACAGTCACGGGAAATGCTTTCATTCACCCGCTGTACGGTGATAGGGTGAGAGTCTTTTCCTCGTAGCAGGATGGAGATGACCACTTGTGGAAGAAGCTTTTTTCATTCACTCCCTTGAATGCTGTGGCCACCCTTTCCTGCCGGGCCCTCAGGGTCGTTTGTGCCTGTGTGCATTATGATGTGGCTCAGGGACCGTAGTCGGTCCTCTGACAGCAGCTCCAGGGTGCGCCGGGTCTTTGTTTTCCTCTGCACATTTCCTGTTTGAGAACAATCTCTGGCCTTTTGTCTGTCCTCTGGGGGGTCGGGTTGGGTTGGTGGGTCCTATCTCGTCTGTCCTGCCTGTGGTCGGGTTCTGAAGTAGCCTGGTCGTCACCAGGGGTCAGCTTCTCCCGCTGTGCTCTCTTTGACCCTGTAAAAGGTCTGCTGAAAACGTTGGATGTTTCCCTGCACTACTACAGTTCCAGACGTGTACTGATTGACTGTCGCAGTGTCCTCCAAGTCCAGTATTCTGACTTTCCACCCTGGTTTAATAGCCTCTCTTGACAGAGGGGGGTAGTGTGTTCTTATGGCCCTGTGCCATGCCAGGGGCTGGTCTGTGTGGAAGATGAGGCTGCTTACGTTCCCATTTATTGTAACAGTCAGCAAATAGTGTCTTTGGATTTTTCCTTGAGGAGCTTCTCTTTGTACTTTGTAGGTTTTTACTGTTGTTTTCCTTGACTTGATTGTTTGGACGTACGAGTCCTTTCCAGATATTTTTTGTTTATATTCAAGGATGTACGTTTGAAGTTTCGATTTTGGATTGAGGGTTCTGTTGTAAAGGTCTCCTGAGGTAAGTCTGTGAGAGAAAAAAAAATCCAGGTTTAACTCATTCAAAATTCTCAAGAAGAATTTCCGGAGCAGACCTGTCTGTAGGCCTGTCTGCCTGTCTGTAGGCCTGTCTGTCTGTCTGTAGGCCTGCCTGTTCGGCTGTAGGCCTGTCTGTCTGTCTGCAGGCCTGCCTGTTCGGCTGTAGGCCTGTCTGTCTGTCTGTCTGCAGGCCTGCCTGTTCGGCTGTAGGCCTGTCTGTCTGTCTGCAGGCCTGCCTGTCTGTCTGCAGGCCTGCCTGTCTGTCTGTAGGCCTGTCTGCCTGTCTGTAGGCCTGTCTGCCTGTTCGGCTGTGGAGGGCAGCCTTCCTGTTCCTGTCCAAGACGTGAGACATCCTGTAGAGGTGACCTCCTCCAATCAGGAAGAGACCGGCCAAGGAAGTGTCCGTCTGTCCGTACGCTATAAACCCATTTTAAGAATTTTTATTTTAATAGGATCCCCATTTTTAGCTGTTACAAAAGCAGCAGCTACTCTTCCTGGGCTCCACACAAAACACAAAACATGACATAATACAGAACATTAATAGACAAGAATAGCTCTAGGACGGAACTACATAAATAAATAAAAAACGGCACACGTAGCCTACATATCAATACAGACACACAAACTAAGGTCCAATAGGGGAGAGGCGTTGTGCCGGGAGGTGTTGCTTTATCTGTTTATTTGAAACCAGGTTTGCTGTTTATTTGAGCAATATGAGATGGAAGGAAGTTCCATGCAATAAGGGCTCTATATAATACTGTACGCTTTCTTGAATTTGTGGACTGTGAAAAGACCCCTGGTGGCATGTCTGGTGTGTGTGTGTGTGTGTGTGTGTGTGTGTGTGTGTGTGTGTGTGTGTGTGTGTGTGTGTGTGTGTGTGTGTGTGTGTGTGTGTGTGTGTGTGTGTGTGTGTGTGTGTGTGTGTGTGTGTCAGAGCTGTGTGTAGGTTGACGATGCAAACAATTTGGAATTTCCTATTTCTTATAAAAAATAATTGATCCAGTCAATCTCTCATCAACCCTTTGGTTATTATTTACAGTACCAGAGATTACTTTGTTTAACACTTTTTTGGTTACTACATGATTCCATATGTGTTATTTCATAGTTTTGATGTCTTCACTATTATTCTATAAAGAAAAACCCTGGAATGAGTAGGTGTGTCCAACCTTTTGACTGATACTGTATATTAACCCTCTGATTACAATGAAGAGCAAGACGTGCCGCTCTGTTCTGGGCCAGCTGCAGCTTAACTAGGTCTTTCCTTGCAGCACTCGACCATACGACTGGACAATAATCAAGATAAGACCAAACTAGAGGCTGCAGAACTTGCTATTTGGAGTGTGGAGTCAAAAAAGCAGAACATCTCTTCATTAAGGACAGACCTCTCCCCATCTTTACAACCATTGAATCTATATGTTTTGACCATGACAGTTTACAATCTAAGGTAACGCCAAGTAATTTAGTCTCTTCAACTTGTTCAACAGCCACATCATTCATTACCAGATTCAGCTGAGGTCTAGAACTTAGGGAATGATTTGTACCAAATACAATGCTCTTAGTTTTAGAGATGTTCAGGACCAGTTTATTACTGGCCACCCATTCCAAAACAGACTGCAACTCTTTGTTAAGGGTTTCAGTGACTTCATTAGCTGTTGTTGCTGATGAGTATTTGGTTGAGTCATAAGAATACATGGATACACATGCTTGTTTAATGCCAGTGGCAGGTCATTGGTAACAATAGAAAAGAGTAGAGGGCCTAGAGAGCTGCCCTGTGGTACACCACACGTTACATGTTTGACATTAGAGAAGCGTCCCTTAAAGAAAACCCTCTGAGTTCTATTAGATAGATAGCTCTGAATCCACGATATGGCAGAGGTTGAAAAGCCATAACACATACGTTTTCAGGTTATGGTCTATAATATCAGAGGCTGCACTGAAATCTAACAGGACAGCTCCCACAATCTTCTTATTATCAATTTATTTCAACCAATCATCAGTCATTTGTGTCAGTGCAGTACATGTTGAGTGCCCTTCTCTAAAAGCATGCTGAAAGTCTGTTGTTAATTAGTTTGCAGAGAAATACCATTGTATTTGGTCAAACACAAAACAAAATCGTCAGTTTGCCAAGAGCTGGCAGCAAGCTGATAGGTCTGCTGTTAGAACCAGTAAAGGCTACTTTACCACTCTTGGGTAGTGGAATGACTTTGGCTTCCCTCCAGGCCTGAGGACAAACACCTTCCTCTAGACTCAGATTAAAGATATGACAGATAGGAGTGGCTATAGAGTCAGATTAAAGACATGACAGATAGGAGTGGCTATAGACTCAGATTAAAGATATGACAGATAGGAGTGGCTATAGAGTCAGATTAAAGATATGACAGATAGGAGTGGCTATAGAGTCAGATTAAAGATATGACAGATAGGAGTGGCTATAGACTCAGATTAAAGATATGACAGACAGGAGTGGCTATAGAGTCAGATTAAAGATATGACAGACAGGAGTGGCTATAGAGTCAGATTAAAGATATGACAGATAGGAGTGGCTATAGAGTCAGATTAAAGATATGACAGACAGGAGTGGCTATAGTCAGCTCCCATCCTCAGTAGCTTTCCATCTAAGTTGTCAATGGCAGGAGGTTTGTCATTATTGATCAATAACAATCATTTTTCCACCTCTCCCACGTTTAACTTTACAAAATTCAAACTTACAATGCTTTTCTTTCATTTATTCGTTTTTTTAAAATGCATGAATAGATGACTCACTGTTTTGTTGCGATCACAGCAGTGTGATCTAGATTGTTCCGGGCTTTTGACTCTCTGTGGTCCCAGCTACAAGGGCTAACCGTGTCGCGGTTCAAGCCCTCAAGGAAACCTCGCTAGCTTGATAGGCAGCGAACAGTGGGCGCTAGGCTAGCTGCTACACCAATCAGCTCATCAGACCCTTGGTCGGCAGGATCCCTGGACTGCAGCGGTCTGATACCAACTGGATCCAAACTCAAAATGTAGCTAGCTAGCTAACCACACTTTTTTCAAAACATTCCAAAAACAACAAACAGAGCTCAACCCGTGTCCGTGATTGGATATCTGTCCCCTCCCTCTTTGTCTTGTTCCTCCGACATTAGCCGTTCCTGAGCTACCTCACACACTTTATCATGCACATCAGGGTTGGGGTTGGCTCCAACTGAACGTCAGTCCGTTATGGAGTTTTTAATAGAGACGCTTGATGTCCAAGAAAACCGATGTACACACCTAACTCAGATATACCCAGATATACCCCTTCTACCTGGTCCCTGTCTGCACCTAACTCAGATATACACACTGTGTCACTGTCTTCTACCTGCTCCCTGTCTGCACCTAACTCAGATATACCCACTGTGTCACTGTCTTCTACCTGGTCCCTGTCTGCACCTAACTCAGATATACCCACTGTGTCACTGTCTTCTACCTGCTCCCTGTCTGCACCTAACTCAGATATACCCACTGTGTCACTGTCTTCTACCTGCTCCCTGTCTGCACCTAACTCAGATATACCCACTGTCTCACTGTCTTCTACCTGCTCCCTGTCTGCACCTAACTCAGATATACCCACTGTGTCACTGTCTTCTACCTGCTCCCTGTCTGCACCTAACTCAGATATACACACTGTGTCACTGTCTTCTACCTGCTCCCTGTCTGCACCTAACTCAGATATACCCACTGTGTCACTGTCTTCTACCTGGTCCCTGTCTGCACCTAACTCAGATATACCCACTGTGTCACTGTCTTCTACCTGCTCCCTGTCTGCACCTAACTCAGATATACCCACTGTGTCACTGTCTTCTACCTGCTCCCTGTCTGCACCTAACTCAGATATACCCACTGTGTCACTGTCTTCTACCTGCTCCCTGTCTGCACCTAACTCAGATATACCCACTGTGTCACTGTCTTCTACCTGCTCCCTGTCTGCACCTAACTCAGATATACCCACTGTGTCACTGTCTTCTACCTGCTCCCTGTCTGCACCTAACTCAGATATACCCACTGTGTCACTGTCTTCTACCTGCTCCCTGTCTGCACCTAACTCAGATATACCCACTGTGTCACTGTCTTCTACCTGCTCCCTGTCTGCACCTAACTCAGATATACCCACTGTGTCACTGTCTTCTACCTGCTCCCTGTCTGCACCTAACTCAGATATACCCACTGTGTCACTGTCTTCTACCTGCTCCCTGTCTGCACCTAACTCAGATATACCCACTGTGTCACTGTCTTCTACCTGCTCCCTGTCTGCACCTAACTCAGATATACCCACTGTGTCACTGTCTTCTACCTGCTCCCTGTCTGCACCTAACTCAGATATACCCACTGTGTCACTGTCTTCTACCTGCTCCCTGTCTGCACCTAACTCAGATATACCCACTGTGTCACTGTCTTCTACCTGCTCCCTGTCTGCACCTAACTCAGATATACCCACTGTGTCACTGTCTTCTACCTGCTCCCTGTCTGCACCTAACTCAGATATACCCACTGTCTTCTACCTGCTCCCTGTCTGCACCTAACTCAGATATACCCACTGTGTCACTGTCTTCTACCTGCTCCCTGTCTGCACCTAACTCAGATATACCCACTGTGTCACTGTCTTCTACCTGCTCCCTGTCTGCACCTAACTCAGATATACCCACTGTGTCACTGTCTTCTACCTGCTCCCTGTCTGCACCTAACTCAGATATACCCACTGTGTCACTGTCTTCTACCTGCTCCCTGTCTGCACCTAACTCAGATATACCCACTGTCTTCTACCTGCTCCCTGTCTGTCCTGTCTAACCTGCTCTTATCCTCTCTGTGTGTGTGTGTGTGTGTGTGTGTGTGTGTGTGTGTGTGTGTGTGTGTGTGTGTGTGTGTGTGTGTGTGTGTGTGTGTGTGTGTGTGTGTGTGTGTGTGTGTGTGTGACAGGGAGTCGTTGATTGACAAGCGTATAGAGAGTGCTGTGTGTCAGATGCAGTCTGTCATTGAGCTCGGACGAGTCATCAGAGACCGCAGGACTCTGCCCGTTAAGGTACGGGGACATCAACTGTGTGTGTTTTCTCTCTTAGCTAGCATTTGTTGTTGTCTTTGTATAGTACCACGTGTGTGTGACTGTTGTCGTTTGTAGTACTCCCTGAAGGTGGTAGTATGTATTTGTTGTGTCTAGTAAACTAATGGTGGTTGGTGTTGTGTTGTAGTACCCCTTGACGTGTCTGTTGTCGTGTACTAACGGTTGTTATGTTGTAGTACCCCTTGACGTGTCTGTTGTCGTGTACTAACGGTTGTTATGTTGTAGTACCCCTTGACGTGTCTGTTGTCGTGTACTAACGGTTGTTATGTTGTAGTACCCCTTGACGTGTCTGTTGTCGTGTACTAACGGTTGTTGTGGTGTTGTAGTACCCCTTGACGTGTCTGTTGTCGTGTACTAACGGTTGTTATGTTGTAGTACCCCTTGAAGTGTCTGTTGTTGTGTACTAACGGTTGTTGTGTACTAACGGTTGTTGTTATGTTGTTGTGTACTAACGGTTGTTGTTGTTGTGTACTAACGGTTGTTGTGTTGTTGTGTACTAACGGTTGTTGTTGTTGTGTACTAACGGTTGTTGTTGTTGTGTACTAACGGTTGTTGTTGTTGTGTACTAACGGTTGTTGTTGTTGTGTACTAACGGTTGTTGTTATGTTGTTGTGTACTAACGGTTGTTGTTGTTGTGTACTAACGGTTGTTGTGTTGTTGTGTACTAACGGTTGTTGTTGTTGTGTACTAACGGTTGTTGTTGTTGTGTACTAACGGTTGTTGTTGTTGTGTACTAACGGTGGTTGTTGTTGTGTACTAACGGTTGTTGTTATGTTGTGTACTAACGGTTGTTGTTATGTTGTTGTGTACTAACGGTGGTTGTTGTTGTGTACTAACGGTTGTTGTTGTTGTGTACTAACGGTTGTTGTTGTGTACTAACGGTTGTTGTTATGTTGTGTACTAACGGTTGTTGTTGTTGTGTACTAACGGTTGTTGTTGTGTACTAACGGTGGTTGTTGTTGTGTACTAACGGTTGTTGTTATGTTGTTGTGTACTAACGGTTGTTGTTATGTTGTTGTGTACTAACGGTGGTTGTTGTTGTGTACTAACGGTTGTTGTTATGTTGTGTACTAACGGTTGTTGTTATGTTGTGTACTAACGGTGGTTGTTATGTTGTGTACTAACGGTGGTTGTTGTTGTGTACTAACGGTTGTTGTTGTTGTGTACTAACGGTTGTTGTTATGTTGTGTACTAACGGTTGTTGTTGTTGTGTACTAACGGTTGTTGTTATGTTGTGTACTAACGGTTGTTGTTATGTTGTGTACTAACGGTGGTTGTTGTTGTGTACTAACGGTGGTTGTTGTTGTGTACTAACGGTTGTTATTGTTGTGTACTAACGGTTGTTATTGTGTTGTTGTGTACTAACGGTTGTTATTGTGTTGTTGTGTACTAACGGTTGTTATTGTGTTGTTGTGTACTAACGGTTGTTGTTGTTGTGTACTAACGGTTGTTGTTGTTGTGTACTAACGGTTGTTGTTATGTTGTGTACTAACGGTGGTTGTTGTTGTGTACTAACGGTGGTTGTTGTTGTGTACTAACGGTTGTTGTTATGTTGTTGTGTACTAACGGTTGTTGTTATGTTGTTGTGTACTAACGGTTGTTGTTATGTTGTGTACTAACGGTTGTTGTTGTTGTGTACTAACGATGGTTGTTGTTGTGTACTAACGGTGGTTGTTGTTGTGTACTAACGGTGGTTGTTGTTGTGTACTAACGGTGGTTGTTGTTGTGTACTAACGGTTGTTGTTATGTTGTTGTGTACTAACGGTTGTTGTTATGTTGTTGTGTACTAACGGTTGTTGTTATGTTGTGTACTAACGGTTGTTGTTATGTTGTGTACTAACGGTTGTTGTTATGTTGTGTACTAACGGTTGTTGTTGTTGTGTACTAACGATGGTTGTTGTTGTGTACTAACGGTGGTTGTTGTTGTGTACTAACGGTGGTTGTTGTTGTGTACTAACGGTTGTTGTTATGTTGTTGTGTACTAACGGTTGTTGTTATGTTGTTGTGTACTAACGGTTGTTGTTATGTTGTTGTGTACTAACGGTTGTTGTTATGTTGTTGTGTACTAACGGTGGTTGTTATGTTGTTGTGTACTAACGGTGGTTGTTGTTGTGTACTAACGGTTGTTGTTGTGTTGTTGTGTACTAACGGTTGTTGTTATGTTGTTGTGTACTAACGGTGGTTGTTGTTGTGTACTAACGGTTGTTGTTATGTTGTTGTGTACTAACGGTGGTTATTGTGTTGTTGTGTACTAACGGTTGTTGTTGTTATGTTGTGTACTAACGGTTGTTGTTATGTTGTGTAGTATCCTCTAAAGGAGGTGGTAGTGATCCACCAAGATCCAGAAGCTCTGAGAGACATCACCTCCCTGCAGAAATACATCCTGGAGGTAAGAGATATGTACCTTCACACACACATATTCACTCGCTCGCCGGTCAGTTACTTGGGTACACTCATCTAGTACCGGGTTGGACCCCCGCTTTGCATCCAGAACATCCTGACTTCTTCGGGGTATATCTACAAGGTGTCAGAAACGTTCCACAGGGATGTTGGTCCATGCTGACGCGATGGCATCACACAGTTGCTGCAGATTGTATGGTGGTACATTCATGCTGCCTGTTCCATATCATCCCATTATGCTCTATAGGGTTGAGGTCTGGGGGACTGACCAGGTCTGGGGGACTGACCAGGTCTGGGGGATTGACCGGGGACTGACCAGGTCTGGAGGACTGACCAGGTCTGGGGGACTGACCAGGTCTGGGGGATTGACCGGGGACTGACCAGGTCTGGAGGACTGACCAGGTCTGGGGGACTGACCAGGTCTGGGGGACTGACCAGGTCTGGGGGACTGACCAGGTCTGGGGGATTGACCGGGGACTGACCAGGTCTGGAGGACTGACCAGGTCTGGAGGACTGACCAGGTCTGGAGGACTGACCAGGTCTGGGGAACTGACCAGGTCTGGAGGACTGACCAGGTCTGGGGGACTGACCAGGTCTGGGGGGACTGACCAGGTCTGGGGGGACTGACCAGGTCTGGGGGGACTGACCAGGTCTGGAGGACTGACCAGGTCTGGAGGACTGACCAGGTCTGGGGGACTGACCAGGTCTGGGGGATTGACCGGGGACTGACCAGGTCTGGAGGACTGACCAGGTCTGGAGGACTGACCAGGTCTGGAGGACTGACCAGGTCTGGGGGATTGACCAGGTCTGGGGGATTGACCAGGTCTGGAGGACTGACCAGGTCTGGGGGACTGACCGGGTCTGGGGGACTGACCGGGTCTGGGGGGGACTGACCGGGTCTGGGGGGGACTGACCGGGTCTGGGGGGGACTGACCAGGTCTGGGGGGGACTGACCGGGGACTGACCAGGTCTGGGGACTGACCGGGGACTGACGGTCTGGGGACTGACGGACCAGGTCTGGGGACTGACGGACCAGGTCTGTGGACTGACGGACGGACCAGGTCTGGGGGGGGACTGACCAGGTCTGGGGGACTGACGGACAGACCAGGTCTGGGGGACGGACCAGGTCTGGGGACTGGGGGACGGACCAGGTCTGGGGACTGGGGGACTGACCAGGTCTGGGGGACTGACGGACGGACCAGGTCTGGGGACTGACGGACGGACCAGGTCTGGGGACTGACGGACGGACCAGGTCTGGGGACTGGGGGACGGACCAGGTCTGGGGGACTGACCAGGTCTGGGGGGACTGACCAGGTCTGGGGGGACTGACCAGGTCTGGGGGGACTGACCAGGTCTGGGGGGACTGACCAGGTCTGGGGGACTGACCAGGTCTGGGGGACTGACCGGGGACTGACCAGGTCTGGGGGGACTGACCAGGTCTGGGGGGACTGACCAGGTCTGGGGGACTGACCAGGTCTGGGGGACTGACCAGGTCTGGGAGCTGACCAGGTCTGGGGGGACTGACCAGGTCTGGGGGGACTGACCAGGTCTGGGGGGACTGACCAGGTCTGGGGGGACTGACCAGGTCTGGGGGACTGACCAGGACACTCTAGTAAACTGAACTCCCTGTCATGTTCCAGACTATGTTTTATCACGCCTCAGTTGTCCAGTGTTGGTGATGTCGCCCACTGGAGCTGCTTCTTCCTGTTTTTAGCTGATAGGAGTGGAACCCGGTGTGGTCGTCTGCTGCAATAGCCAATCAGTAACAGGGATCGACGAGTTGTGTGTTCAGAGATGTCGTTCTTCACACCACTGTTGTACTGTGCCGTTATTTGTCTGTTTGTGGCCCGCCTGTTAGCTTGTACAATTCTTTGGCATTCTCATTCTCCCTGTTCACGAAAATGGATCGCTACTACAGGCAGTGAGTCACGTGGCCGTGGCTCGCTATATAAATCAGGCAGACAGGCATCGAGGCATTCAATTACTGTTCGATTGTACTTTATAATGGCCAAATGAGTGACCTAAGCGACTTTGAGCATGGTATGATCGTCGGTGCCAAGCGCTCCGGATTCAGAATCTCAGAAATGCCATCTCTATTAGAAACAAAGCCAACTGTAGTTTATTCCAACCTGAAGGGAAGGAGATACACTGTATGACCAGGTCAGGGCTCAAAAGGTGTTTGATGGGGGTTGAGGTCAGGGCTCTGTGCAGGCCAGTGAAGTTCTTCCACATCGATCTCACCATTTCTGTATGGACCTTGCTTTGTTGACGTGGGCATTGTCATGCTGAAACAGGAAATGGCCTTCCCCAAACTGTTGCCACAAAGTTGGAAGCACAGAATCTAGAATGTCATTGTATGCTGTAGCATTAAGATTTCCCTTCACTGGAACTAAGGGGCCTGAACCATGAAAAACAGCCCCAGATCATTATTCCTCCTCCACCAAACTTTACAGTTGTCACTTTGCATTGGGGCAGGTAGTGTTCTCCTGGCATCCGCCAAATCCAGATTAGTCCGTTGGACTGCCAGATGGTGAAGCGTGTTTCCACTGCTCCAGTACACGGTGAGCTTTACACCACTCCAGCCGACGCTTGGCATTATGCGTGATGATCTTAGGCTTGTGTGCGGCTGCTCGGCCATGGAAACCCATTTCATGAAGCTCCTGAAGAACAGTTCTCGTGCTGATGTTGCTTCCAGAGGCAGTTTGGAACTCGGTAGAGAGTGTTGCAACCGAAGACAGAGGAGTTTTATGCGCTTCAGCTCTCGGCGGTCCCGTTCTGCGAGCTTGTGTGGCCTACCACTTCGCGGCTGAGCCGTTGTTGCTCCCAGACATTTCCACTGGGGGACTGACGGACAGACCAGGTCTGGGGGGGGGACTGACCAGGTCTGGGGGACTGACGGACAGACCAGGTCTGGGGGACGGACCAGGTCTGGGGACTGGGGGACGGACCAGGTCTGGGGACTGGGGGACGGACCAGGTCTGGGGGACTGACGGACGGACCAGGTCTGGGGACGGACCAGGTCTGGGGACTGGGGGACGGACCAGGTCTGGGGACTGACCGGGGACTGACCAGGTCTGGGGGACTGACCAGGTCTGGGGGGACTGACCAGGTCTGGGGGGGACTGACCAGGTCTGGAGGACTGACCAGGTCTGGGGGACTGACTAGGTCTGGGGGACTGACCAGGTCTGGGGGACTGACCAGGTCTGGGGGGGGACTGACCAGGTCTGGGGGGCTGACCAGGTCTGGAGGACTGACCAGGTCTGGGGGACTGACCAGGACACTCTAGTAAACTGAACTCCCTGTCATGTTCCAGACTATGTTTTTCCACGCCTCAGTTGTCCAGTGTTGGTGATGTCGCCCACTGGAGCTGCTTCTTCCTGTTTTTAGCTGATAGGAGTGGAACCCGGTGTGGTCGTCTGCTGCAATAGCCAATCAGTAACAGGGATCGACGAGTTGTGTGTTCAGAGATGAGAGTCGGACTGTGACGTTATTTGGTCTGTTTTGTGGTCCGACCTGTTAGCTTGCAGGATTTTTCTGCCATTCTCCTTCGACCTCTCGACTCCGGTGACTGGATGTGTTTGTGGCGCCGTTCTCTGTAAACTCTAGAGACTGTTGTGTGTGGAAAGCCCAGGAAGATGGCCGTTTCTGAGATACTGGATCTGGCGTGCCGACGATCATACCACGCTCTCGAAAGTCGTCTAGGTCACTCGTTTTGCCCATTTTATTTAACTAGACAAGTCAGTTAAGAACACATTCTTATTTACAGTGACGGCCTACCAAAAGGCAAAAGGCCTCCTGCGGGAACGGGGGTTTGGGAAAAAATAAATAAATAAGAACATATAAATATAGGACAAGAGAGACAACACAACACTACATAAAGAGAGACAACACAACACTACATAAAGAGAGACAACACAACACTACATAAAGAGAGACAACACAACACTGACATCAACATGGTAGCAACACCACATGACAACAACATGGTAGCAACACAACATGACAACAACATGGTAGCAACACCACATGACAACAACATGGTAGCAACACAACATGACAACAACATGGTAGCAACACAACATGACAACAACATGGTAGCAACACAACATGACAACAGCATGGTAGCAACACCACATGACAACAACATGGTAGCAACACACCATGGCAACAACATGGTAGCAGCACAACATGACAACAGCATGGTAGCAACACAACATGACAACAACATGGTAGCAACACAACATGACAACAACATGGTAGCAACACAACATGACAACAACATGGTAGCAACACAACATGACAACAACATGGTAGCAACACAACATGACAACAACATGGTAGCAACACAACATGACAACAGCATGGTAGCAACACCACATGACAACAACATGGTAGCAACACACCATGGCAACAACATGGTAGCAGCACAACATGACAACAGCATGGTAGCAACACAACATGACAACAACATGGTAGCAACACAACATGACAACAACATGGTAGCAACACCACATGACAACAACATGGTAGCAACACAACATGACAACAACATGGTAGCAACACCACATGACAACAACATGGTAGCAACACCACATGACAACAACATGGTAGCAACACCACATGACAACAACATGGTAGCAACACCACATGACAACAACATGGTAGCAACACCACATGACAACAGCATGGTAGCAACATAACATGACAACAACATGGTAGCAACACAACATGACAACAACATGGTAGCAACACAACATGACAACAGCATGGTAGCAGCACCACATGACAACAACATGGTAGCAACACCACATGACAACAACATGGTAGCAACACAACATGACAACAACATGGTAGCAACACAACATGACAACAACATGGTAGCAACACAACATGACAACAACATGGTAGCAACACAACATGACAACAACATGGTAGCAACACAACATGACAACAGCATGGTAGCAACACCACATGACAACAACATGGTAGCAACACAACATGACAACAACATGGTAGCAACACAACATGACAACAACATGGTAGCAACACACCATGGCAACAACATGGTAGCAGCACAACATGACAACAGCATGGTAGCAACACAACATGACAACAACATGGTAGCAACACAACAAGACAACAACATGGTAGCAACACAACATGACAACAGCATGGTAGCAACACAACATGACAACAGCATGGTAGCAACACCACATGACAACAACATGGTAGCAACACACCATGGCAACAACATGGTAGCAGCACAACATGACAACAGCATGGTAGCAACACAACATGACAACATGGTAGCAACACAACATGACAACAACATGGTAGCAACACCACATGACAACAGCATGGTAGCAGCACCACATGACAACAGCATGGTAGCAACACCACATGACAACAACATGGTAGCAACACCACATGACAACAACATGGTAGCAACACCACATGACAACAACATGGTAGCAACACAACATGACAACAACATGGTAGAAACACCACATGACAACAACATGGTAGCAACACAACATGACAACATGGTAGCAACACAACATGACAACATGGTATTAACACCACATGACAACAACATGGTAGCAACACAACATGACAACATGGTAGCAACACCACATGACAACAACATGGTAGCAACACCACATGACAACAACATGGTAGAAGCACAACATGACAACAACATGGTAGCAACACCACATGACAACAACATGGTAGCAACACAACATGACAACAACATGGTAGCAACACCACATGACAACAACATGGTAGCAACACCACATGACAACAACATGGTAGAAGCACAACATGACAACAACATGGTAGCAACACCACATGACAACAACATGGTAGCAACACAACATGACAACAACATGGTAGCAACACCACATGACAACAACATGGTAGCAACACAACATGACAACAGCATGGTAGCAACACATGACAACAACATGGTAGCAGCACAACAAGACAACAACATGGTAGCAACACAACATGACAACAACATGGTAGCAACACAACATGACAACAGCATGGTAGCAACACAACATGACAACAACATGGTAGCAACACCACATGACAACAACATGGTAGCAACACAACATGACAACAGCATGGTAGCAACACAACATGACAACAACATGGTAGCAGCACAACATGACAACAGCATGGTAGCAACACAACATGACAACAACATGGTAGCAACACAACATGACAACAACATGGTAGCAACACCACATGACAACAACATGGTAGCAACACAACATGACAACAGCATGGTAGCAACACAACATGACAACAGCATGGTAGCAGCACAACATGACAACAACATGGTAGTAACACCACATGACAACAACATGGTAGCAACACCACATGACAACAACATGGCGCCAGGCCAGACAGGGCGTTGATAGAGGGACCAGGGTGATGTGGGGCGCCAGGCCAGACAGGGCGTTGATAGAGGGGGGTGATGTGAGGCGCCGGGCCAGACAGGGCGTTGATAGAGGGACCAGGGTGATGTGGGGCGCCAGGCCAGACAGGGTGTTGATAGAGGAGGGTGATGTGGGGCGCCGGGCCAGACAGGGTGTTGATAGAGGAGGGTGATGTGGGGCGCCAGGCCAGACAGGGTGTTGATAGAGGAGGGTGATGTGGGGCGCCGGGCCAGACAGGGTGTTGATAGAGGAGGGTGATGTGGGGCGCCGGGCCAGACAGGGTGTTGATAGAGGAGGGTGATGTGGGGCGCCGGGCTGAAAGGATCAGCTCTTCCCACTTTGTGTTTCCACTGATCTGACGTTGTTGCTTGTTGCTGGCAACAGAACAGAAGTGTGTTTTAGTCCTGGTTGTTGCTACCCAGCAGTCATCACCTCCCTCTGTTGTGTATCTGAACAGACCGATGGTTGATGACTTTGTTGTTCTGTCTGAGATAAAGAGATGCCGTGACTGCTCTCATTTATCATGTTTTATCAACGACTCTGCGGACCTAGAGACACAGAACAACTACAGCTCTCTCCATCTTCATGTAGCCTGGCGTTCAGAACGACGGGCCAGCAACCAGAGGGTCGCTGGTTCAAATCCCAGGTCCAAGAACAAAAATAATCTGGTGGCGAGCCTGTAAAAAATTGTGCCTTTTTTTTTGAGCCCCGAAACAAAAAAAACAAAAAAAAAATCCCCTCTTCTCTTTTCCCGTTTCTCTCAGGAGTTGAATGTCCGTCAGTTGACCTTGTCCACGGACAAAGACAAGTACGGCATCAGTCTGCGGGCTGAACCGGACCACATGGTGCTGGGAAAGAAGCTGAAAGGAGCCTTCAAATCCATTACGGCGTCCATTAAGGACCTGAAGAGTGAGCAGCTGGAGACCTTCCAGAAGACTGGTAGGAAGGGAGGGAACGAGGGGCAGTAAAGGGTCTGTTAAAATGTACTTCTGAATCTCACCCCTTTTCCTAAATCCCTCTGAGCACTCTGAGGTCAAAAACCTTTTTTCTGTACCGGTGTAGGAGGATGGACGTTCCTCTGATTGCAGCCCAGTAAAATACTTTTTTTGTGGGTTTTTTTCTGACGGGAGTACTATATAGAGATTCTCCTGTTGCATGGTGGGAGGTAGCTGTTTGTAACCGTGGTCCACCTGGGATAGTGAAGCCTGTATCTCTAGGCTTTACACACACACCCTGAACCCTACACCCTAAGACTTAAAAGAAAATTAATCTAAGCATGTACAGTGGGGAGAACAAGTATTTGATACACTGCCGATTTTGCAGGTTTTCCTACTTACAAAGCATGTAGAGGTCTGTCATTTTTAATCATAGGTACACTTCAACTGTGAGAGACGGAATCTAAATCACATTTGTATGATTTTTAAGTAATTAATTTGCAAAATGAATCAAAGCATGTATATCTGGGATTAGTGTGTGTTCATCTTGTATTATCATGGAACTAGAAACCCAGAGTTTTCCCCTGGTCTCAACATGGTCAGAACAACCTCCTGGGCCTATTCCCAAGTCCAGGGTTGCAAAAACATTCCGGTAAACTTTCCTAATTTCCCTGTTTTTCCAGAACTACTGGTTGGAGGGATTCATGGATTTTTCTGCTCATTCCAGGAATATTCTCTTCTAGGATTTCTGGGAAATTTAGCTGTGTGTGTGTGTGTTAGTCATCTGTATTGGCTTTATACATTTGATTGATTGATTGATTGATTGATTGATTGATTGATTGACTGACTGACTGACTCTGTGTGTGTGTGTGTGTGTTAGTCATCTGTATTGGCTTTATACATTTGATTGATTGATTGATTGACTGACTCGGTGTGTGTCCCGCCAGGCTCCATTGTGGTGGACGGTCAGGAGCTTCATGAGGAGGACCTGAGGTTGATGTACAGCTTCAACCAGACCTCTGGGTCAGCGACGCAGTACGAGGCCCATTCTGACTCACAGGTACACACACACACACACACACACACACCCAGACCTCGGGGTCAGCGACGCAGTACGAGGCCCATTCTGACTCACAGGTACACACACACACACACACAACCAGACCTCTGGGTCAGCGACGCAGTACGAGGCCCATTCTGACTCACAGGTACACACACACACACACACACACACAACCAGACCTCTGGGTCAGCGACGCAGTACGAGGCCCATTCTGACTCACAGGTACACACACACACACACACAACCAGACCTCTGGGTCAGCGACGCAGTACGAGGCCCATTCTGACTCACAGGTACACACACACACACACACACACACACACACACACACACACACACACACACACACACAGACCTCTGGGTCAGCGACGCAGTACGAGGCCCATTCTGACTCACAGGTGGATACCATGCAGTGGAGGCTGGTGGGAGGGAGACATTTGGGAGGATGTGCTCATTTGGAACGGCTGGAAATAAATGGAACGATATCAAACGCTTGCAAATTTAAAAATAGTCGATTTTGAGCATTCAAATGTGACATGATAAAATAAAGACTGTATTACATTATGTAAATGGTTAAAAAAAAAACTCAAATGTTAGATATATTCCTAGTGACACTCACAGTGCTACAGTACAGTCGCATTGCCGAATCATCTGAAACTAGCTTCCTGTCCCTACTGTGTACCACCGTCACTATGTACCGTGTTCTAATGTAGACGAGTGTTTTAATGTGCTTGTGTGTTTAAGTCATTTCACGCCTTAGTAGCAGTAGACAGCGTGTATCAAAGCCCCCAGAGGCACATCTCTCTAATCAGTGTTCCACCAACCATAGTACCACAGTGTCTGTCTGCTGTAGTGGGCTCTGAGATGCTGCTGTCTGTCTGTCTGCTGTAGAGGGCTCTGAGATGCTGTCTGTCTGTCTGCTGTAGAGGGCTCTGAGATGCTGTCTGTCTGCTGTAGAGGGCTCTGAGATGCTGTCTGTCTGTCTGCTGTAGAGGGCTCTGAGATGCTGTCTGTCTGTCTGCTGTAGAGGGCTCTGAGATGCTGTCTGTCTGTCTGCTGTAGAGGGCTCTGAGATGCTGTCTGTCTGTCTGCTGTAGAGGGCTCTGAGATGCTGTCTGTCTGTCTGCTGTAGAGGGCTCTGAGATGCTGTCTGTCTGCTCCAGTAAAATACATTCTGATGCTGTTAATTTATATAGTAATTCATATTACAGTTATACTGCACTGTTACACACCACTCTGTTACACTGTGTTAGTTTGATTTAGTCTCACAGAAAAGACAAGTGGGAGAGATTTAAGCAGTGCAAATAACAAGAAGGTAAACATTTTCACAGGTGAGATTTGAAACCAAACCAGAGCTTTAAAAAATGATAAAAAACCTACAAACAAAGTATAGGAACACAACAGATTGTTGAACCAGCTGCTGTGTGTCAACATCCCTGAACAGTGCAGTTGTATTCTGTTTCTGTAATGTGTATTCAGTCTATAGTAATATATATATAATATATTGTTATTATTCTTCAGGTGCTGGTGCTGCTCGACGTCACTCCAGACCAGTCCATGCTGGATGAGGGCGTGGCTCGTGAGGTCATCAACCGCATACAGAAACTACGCAAAAAGGTGAAAACACGCTGTGATACTTTTTAAACGTGTTCAACATGAGGACTTCCTGTCTACTGCCCACATGGGGACTTGGAACCTCCCAGGCTTCTCTCCCTCCCTGACACCTCCCTGGTTTTCCCAGGCTTCTCTCCCTCCCTGGTATTCCCAGGCTTCTCTCCCTCCCTGGTATTCCCAGGCTTCTCTCCCTCCCTGACACCTCCCTGGTTTTCCCAGGCTTCTCTCCCTCCCTGGTATTCCCAGGCTTCTCTCCCTCCCTGGTATTCCCAGGCTTCTCTCCCTCCCTGGTATTCCCAGGCTTCTCTCCCTCCCTGGTATTCCCAGGCTTCTCTCCCTCCCTGGTATTCCCAGGCTTCTCTCCCTCCCTGGTATTCCCAGGCTTCTCTCCCTCCCTGGCACCTCCCTGGTATTCCCAGGCTTCTCTCCCTCCCTGGTGTTCCCAGGCTTCTCTCCCTCCCTAGTATTCCCAGGCTTCTCTCCCTCCCTGGTGTTCCCAGGCTTCTCTCCCTCCCTGACACCTCCCTGGTTTTCCCAGGCTTCTCTCCCTCCCTGGTTTTCCCAGGCTTCTCTCCCTCCCTGGTATTCCCAGGCTTCTCTCCCTCCCTGGTATTCCCAGGCTTCTCTCCCTCCCTGGTATTCCCAGGCTTCTCTCCCTCCCTGGTGTTCCCAGGCTTCTCTCCCTCCCTGGTATTCCCAGGCTTCTCTCCCTCCCTGGTATTCCCAGGCTTCTCTCCCTCCCTAGTATTCCCAGGCTTCTCTCCCTCCCTGGTATTCCCAGGCTTCTCTCCCTCCCTGGTATTCCCAGGCTTCTCTCCCTCCCTGGTATTCCCAGGCTTCTCTCCCTCCCTGGTATTCCCAGGCTTCTCTCCCTCCCTAGTATTCCCAGGCTTCTCTCCCTCCCTAGTATTCCCAGGCTTCTCTCCCTCCCTGGTATTCCCAGGCTTCTCTCCCTCCCTGGTATTCCCAGGCTTCTCTCCCTCCCTGACACCTCCCTGGTTTTCCCAGGCTTCTCTCCCTCCCTGGTATTCCCAGGCTTCTCTCCCTCCCTGGTATTCCCAGGCTTCTCTCCCTCCCTGGTATTCCCAGGCTTCTCTCCCTCCCTGGCATTCCCAGGCTTCTCTCCCTCCCTGGCATTCCCAGGCTTCTCTCCCTCCCTGGCATTCCCAGGCTTCTCTCCCTCCCTGGTATTCCCAGGCTTCTCTCCCTCCCTGGTATTCCCAGGCTTCTCTCCCTCCCTGGTATTCCCAGGCTTCTCTCCCTCCCTGGTATTCCCAGGCTTCTCTCCCTCCCTGGTATTCCCAGGCTTCTCTCCCTCCCTGGTATTCCCAGGCTTCTCTCCCTCCCTGGTATTCCCAGGCTTCTCTCCCTCCCTGGTATTCCCAGGCTTCTCTCCCTCCCTGGTATTCCCAGGCTTCTCTCCCTCCCTGGTATTCCCAGGCTTCTCTCCCTCCCTAGTATTCCCAGGCTTCTCTCCCTCCCTGGTATTCACAGGCTTCTCTCCCTCCCTAGTATTCCCAGGCTTCTCTCCCTCCCTAGTGTTCCCAGGCTTCTCTCCCTCCCTGGTGTTCCCAGGCTTCTCTCCCTCCCTAGTATTCCCAGGCTTCTCTCCCTCCCTGGTGTTCCCAGGCTTCTCTCTCCCCTCTCTCTTTCTCCCTTCATCTAACTCTCTCTCTTCCCCTCTTTCTCCCTTTCCCCCTCTCTCTTTCTCTCTCTCATGTTGAAATATTTCCACTCCTGAATTCTAGCAGCGTTGAGAACTCGTTTCTCCAGTACCATAATATTCAGGCTTTAATGTAAGCTTCGTCCCCGACTACAGAGGTCTGTTTCAGAAACACTGACTTTGAAGTGGGGTGGAGAGAAGGAAAGTAAAGCGGGATTATTTTAGACTTGTTTTCTTAATAAACAAACATTTTTCCATCGGTCCCTGGATTCGACGTGTGTGTGTGTGTGTGTGTGTGTGTGTGTGTGTGTGTGTGTGTGTGTGTGTGTGTGTGTGTGTGTGTGTGTGTGTGACTGTGTTGCCTTGGCTCTCAGCCGGGGTAAATTCTACTGTTATTTAAAACTGAAATCTTTAGGAATTTTCCACCCCAGGGAATTAATTGAGTAGCCGTAACTAGGGGTCTCAGTGGGTTAAGAGGACCGGGGGAGGGACAGGGGGAGGGAGGGTGGGAGGACCCGGGGGAGGACCAGGGGGAGGACCAGGGGGAGGACCAGGGGAGGGAGGGACAGGGGGAGGACAAGGGGAGGGAGGGAGGGTGGGAGGGACAGGGGGAGGACCAGGGGAGGGACAGGGGGAGGACCCGGGGAGGGACAGGGGGAGGGAGGGTGGGAGGGACAGGGGGAGGGACAGGGGGAGGGAGGGTGGGAAGGAGAGGTCACACGCAGCATTCTGATTTGGCCACACACTGTAACACAAATAATTTTTCTCCTTATCGACGTTGCCACTCTAGCATCTGCGGTTCACTGCCTGAAAATACTCAAAAGGCTATAAAATCCTTCCTCTGATGTAAGTTACTGAAGCTCTATATGTATTTCCTACCCTTGAAGCCAGCCTGTAATTGGGCCTCTGTAGATTAAGGAGAGATCAATGAGTTCTCTTCCATGTTAAAGTCCCCTGCGTGGTTCTGGTATTGGTTCCCGACTGACATATTCGCTAAAACATCGATTTTGTGGACACCGTAGATCAAAACGGCTTGCATTGAGCGGTAGCCTTGGTTCTCATGGACTCATGAGTGTATCTCTGACAACATCTTGGAGCTGGGATGTCCTTCCTGCTGCAACTCGCTGTTGGCTGGGCTGCCCGCTTGACCATTGTGTTTACCGACAGAACAGCAAGAGGAACTGCCCCATTTGTGTCTCTGTACTGCACTGACACAAATGACTGATGATTAGTTGAAATACATTGATAATAAGAAGATTGTGGGAATTGTACTGTTAGATTTCAGTGCAGCCTTTGATATTATTGACCATAACCTGTTGTTGAAAAAACGTATGTGTTATGGCTTTTCAACCTCTGCCATATCGTGGATTCAGAGCTATCTAACTAATAGAACTCAAAGGGTTTTCATTAATGGAACCTTCTCTAATGTCGAACATGTAAATTGTGGTGTACCACAGGGCAGCTCTCTAGGCCCTCTACTCTTTTCTATTTTTACCAATGACCTGCCACTGGCATTAAACAAAGCCTGTGTGTCCATGTATTCTTATGACTCAACCAAATACGCATCAGCAACCACAGCTAATGAAGTCACTGAAACCCTTAACAAAGAGTTGCAGTCTGTTTTGGAATGGGTGGCCAGTAATAAACTGGTCCTGAACATCTCTAAAACTAAGAGCATTGTATTTGGTACAAATCATTCCTTAAGTTCTAGACCTCAGCTGAATCTGGTAATGAATGGTGTGGCTGTTGAACAAGTTGAGGAGACTAAATTACTTGGCGTTAACTTAGATTGTAAACTGTCATGGTCAAAACATATAGATTCAATGGTTGTAAAGATGAGGTGAGGTCTGTCCGTAATAAAGAGATGCTCTGCTTTTTTGACACCACACTCCACAAAGCAAGTCCTGCAGGCTCTAGTTTTGTCTAATCTTGATGTTTATGAAGGTCACTTAGTTCCGTCTGATGAGAATACAATGTACGAGCAGTATATTACCTTTTTACCTGGACAAGGTGATTCAGTAATCCATCAGATGCAGCCCTTTCTTACCCTTCTTGGGTCACCTGGTGCCCTCAGATGAGATCACAGCATACCAGGGTTGGACTCCATTCCGTTTCAATTTAGAAAGTAAACCAAATTCAACATTTTCCCCATTTTTGAAAAGCTTGGAAGATAATTTTAAATATCGGTGTACTTCCTGAATTGACCCCAACCCTGCAGTGTGTATTTACCTGTCTACAGGGTCACCTGGTGCCGTCTGATGAGATCACAGTGTACTACAGCTGTGAGCCGGCAGGTGATTACCTGGACAGTGTGATCGGGGTCCTAGACCCTGTTTAATCCAACCCTAACCCTGTGTGTGTGTATTTACCTGTCTACAGGGTCACCTGGTGCCGTCTGATGAGATCACGGTGTACTACAGCTGTGAGCCGGCAGGAGATTACCTGGACAATGTGATCCGGGCCCACACAGACTTCATCCTGGCAACTACCAAGGCACCACTCAAGACCTACCCGGTCCCCAAAGGCTCCGGCGTCATCGTGCAGGAGAAAACACAGGTTGGTTGGGTTGACATTTAAACACCACGTTATTAGACGGAACGTAAAGTGCTTTCAATCCCTCCGTGTGGGTTAGGTTAAAGCAACAAACAAATATATATATATTAATTAATGTAATTAAAATATATATATATATAAATGTAATTAAAAACTCTTGTTCCTAAATATGAATGGTTTTCATGTTTCTCCCTCTGGTTGTATCTATGGTTTTCATAATGTTTATCTGTGGTTTTCATAATGTTTATCTATGGTTTTCAAAATGTTTATCTGTGGTTATATCTGTGGTTTTCATAATGTTTATCTGTGGTTGTATCTGCGGTTTTCATAATGTTTATCTGTGGTTGTGTACTGTACTATAGTTGAAGGGTTCGGACCTGGACCTCACCATAGTGAAGGGAGCAGCCGCCTCTCGAGCTCCTCTGACTGGACCAGCCTGTGCCTACATCAACCTCAAAGTCAACAACAAGGAACAAGGTATATTTATAGACGTATATAATTAGATTGACCGAGCTTTTTACATTACCTTTGGTCGTGGTCACACTACTGCTGCACCCCAGGGCTCAATTGGATTGGACCCCAATTCTGGGTTTGTTTATCCAAATTGTCAGTATTGGTGTGTAATGGAACACATTATAACAAGGGGTCGATTTCATTAAATTTGGGATGTAAATTGAAATTCCAATTTCAAGAATGTACGAATTCTCACCCTAAAGAGGTAAAAATAATAATAATTAAAGTAGAATTTCAAACCCCTTTTTTTAATCCTTCTGAAATTGGTGGACTTTGTCAAACTAGTTAGCACAAAAAAACATGGAGGAATGAAAAATAATCAATTGTATAGAAGTGTTGGGTTAAAAGGTGGACTCAATAGTAAAAGTAAACAGAAATGTGATAAAAGCACTAAACTTGGCAACAGAGGTACATTCAGAAAGTACTCAAACCACTTGACTTTCTCCACATTTTGTTACGTTACAGCCTTATTCTAAAATGGATGCAATAAAAATAAAAACATCACAATCTACAGTACTCCATAATGACATCACAATACCCCATAATGACATCACAATACCCCATAATGACATCACAATACCCCATAATGACTAAGCAAAAACTGTTTTTTATTCATTTTTGCAAATGTATAAAAAAAAAAAGAAACTACTTATTTATGTAAGTATTCAGACCCTTTGCTATGAGACTCCAAATTGAGCTCAGGTGCATCCTGTTTCCATTGATCGTCCTTGAGATGTTTCTACAACTTGATTGGAGTCCATTTGTGGTAAATTCAATTGATTGGACATGATTTGGAAAGGCACACACCTGTCTATATAGCGTCCCACAGTATGTCAGAGCAAAAACCAAGCCATGAGGTCGAAGGAATTGTCCGTAGAGCTCCGAGACAGGATTGTGTCGAGGAACAGATCTGGGGAAGAGTACCCAAAATAAAAGCTCTGTTCATGCTTTAAACAAATTAATGCCATTTATTTTTGTTCTGTCTCTGTCAGAGGGTGTGGTTCTCCTGGAGAACCCTAAAGGAGACATCTGTCTGGACATGGCCAAGCTGAGACAGGTCTGCGCCAGTCTCTTTGGTCTCAACAACACCACGCTCTGTGTTTTCAACGGCAAGACTGGTAAGATGGCACGCTCACACTTCGAATCCCAAATCAACCCCTATGTCAATAGAGCCCCACCGTGGAGGTGTCATAATTACCCATAAAACCTAGCGGTCAAACAGGGAAATGGTTCCAATTGTTTTTTCCATTTCCATTCATTTTTCCCCATAGGTGATTTTCAGAAACTAGGGCTGTGTTTTCATGTAGGTTTGCCCTGTTTTGATAACCGTGTAAATCTCTCTCGGACAAGGTGACTTTTATCAATATATTCGGCTCTATTTACTCTCCGATTCAAAAATGCTAATTTGCATCAACGAAGACATCATGCAAAACTACAAATCCCTGCAAGCTCCTGCACGTTGTCTCTGATACCTTTGCTAACAGGTATTGCCAATTTTAAAATGTGTTCACAGAATTGTCCATTGAAAGAAATGTAGCCATTTTTTTTTTTTTTTTTACTACATTTAACAAACATTAGATAGTTCATACAGAGATTCTTACCTTTGCCTCGATTCGTCAGTCTCGTCCAGATCATCATGGTATTTGTAGTTCTTTATGATAGCCACATTAGCAGCTAATTAGCGTTTCATTTTTGGCAGGTAAATATGGCCGAATATATTGATAAAAGTCACCTTGTCCTAGAGAGATTTACACGGTTATCAAAACGTCACGCCAGGGTAAGTCAACATGAAACACAGCCCTTATTGGAAGTGTTTCTGAAAGCCCCTATGGGGAATAATGAAGGGTGGAAAAACGATTGGAATCATTTCCCTGTTTGACCGCTAGGTTTTATGGGTATTATGACTCATTCTGTGATACTCATTGGGACACTCACAAGCCTCCTATACATACAAGAAGTAATTTCACCATGAGGCAAATTGTGACTTTAAAATAGTTTGTTTAATGGTTGTGATGGGAAATGGTCTGTCTGTCTGTAACCGTGGTCTGTCTGTCTGTCTGTAACCGTGGTCTGTCTGTCTGTAACCGTGGTCTGTCTGTCTGTCTGTAACCGTGGTCTGTCTGTCTGTAACCGTGGTCTGTCTGTCTGTCTGTAACCGTGGTCTGTCTGTCTGTCTGTCTGTCTGTAACCGTGGTCTGTCTGTCTGTCTGTCTGTAACCGTGGTCTGTCTGTCTGTCTGTAACCGTGGTCTGTCTGTAACCGTGGTCTGTCTGTCTGTCTGTAACCGTGGTCTGTCTGTCTGTAACCGTGGTCTGTCTGTCTGTCTGTAACCGTGGTCTGTCTGTCTGTCTGTAACCGTGGTCTGTCTGTCTGTCTGTAACCGTGGTCTGTCTGTCTGTCTGTCTGTAACCGTGGTCTGTCTGTCTGTCTGTCTGTAACCGTGGTCTGTCTGTCTGTCTGTAACCGTGGTCTGTCTGTAACCGTGGTCTGTCTGTCTGTCTGTAACCGTGGTCTGTCTGTCTGTAACCGTGGTCTGTCTGTCTGTCTGTAACCGTGGTCTGTCTGTCTGTAACCGTGGTCTGTCTGTCTGTCTGTAACCGTGGTCTGTCTGTCTGTCTGTAACCGTGGTCTGTCTGTCTGTAACCGTGGTCTGTCTGTCTGTCTGTAACCGTGGTCTGTCTGTCTGTCTGTCTGTCTGTCTGTAACCGTGTTGAAATGTTTGCTGACCCATTCACCTCCCGGCCTTAGTTTGATGGTATTCCCTGGCTATGACTAGAGACTGGCGGGTGATTTTAGAATCAGTCTCGTGATGAGGTAGCCCAGCTTGAGACTAGTTTAGTGCATATTTGCAAGAAATTAGCTGTAAAACTGCTACATTTCTCTCAGCCACATGATAAAATGTGTAGGGTGGTAGCTCGCTGGACTGGAGTAGCCTAGCCTACATGTCGGGGGGTTCTGTCTCTAGCCTAGCCTACATGGTGGGAGGTTCTGTCTCTAGCCTAGCCTACATGGTGGGGGGTTCTGTCTCTAGCCTAGCCTACATGTCGGGTGGTTCTGTCTCTAGCCTAGCCTACATGGTGGGTGGTTCTGTCTCTAGCCTAGCCTACATGTCGGGTGGTTCTGTCTCTAGCCTAGCCTACATGGTGGGTGGTTCTGTCTCTAGCCTAGCCTACATGGTGGGGGGTTCTGTCTCTAGCTTAGCCTACATGGTGGGTGGTTCTGTCTCTAGCCTAGCCTACATGTCGGGTGGTTCTGTCTCTAGCTTAGCCTACTTGTTGAGTGGTTCTGGGGACTAGCCACTAGCTTAGCCTACTTGTTGAGTGGTTCTGGGGACTAGCCTCTAGCTTAGCCTACTTGTTGAGTGGTTCTGGGGACTAGCCACTAGCTTAGCCTACTTGTTGAGTGGTTCTGAGGACTAGCCACTAGCTTAGCCTACTTGTTGAGTGGTTCTGGGGACTAGCACTAGCTTAGCCTACTTGTTGAGTGGTTCTGGGGACTAGCCACTAGCTTAGCCTACTTGTTGAGTGGTAGATTAGCCTACTTGTTGAGTGGTAGCTAGCTGGAATGGAGTAGCTTAGCCTACTTGTTGAGTGGTTCTGGGGACTAGCCACTAGCTTAGCCTACTTGTTGAGTGGTAGCTAGCTGGAATGGAGTAGCTTAGCCTACATGTTGAGTGGTTCTGGGGACTAGCCACTAGCTTAGCCTACTTGTTGAGTGGTTCTGGGGACTAGCCACTAGCTTAGCCTACTTGTTGAGTGGTTTTGGGGACTAGCCACTAGCTTAGCCTACTTGTTGAGTGGTTCTGGGGACTAGCCACTAGCTTAGCCTACTTGTTGAGTGGTTCTGGGGACTAGCCACTAGCTTAGCCTACTTGTTGAGTGGTAGCTAGCTGGAATGGAGTAGCTTAGCCTACTTGTTGAGTGGTTCTGGGGACTAGCCACTAGCTTAGCCTACTTGTTGAGTGGTAGCTAGCTGGAATGGAGTAGCTTAGCCTACTTGTTGAGTGGTTCTGGGGACTAGCCACTAGCTTAGCCTACTTGTTGAGTGGTAGCTAGCTGGAATGGAGTAGCTTAGCCTACTTTTTGAGTGGTTCTGGGGACTAGCCACTAGCTTAGCCTACTTGTTGAGTGGTTCTGGGGACTAGCCACTAGCTTAGCCTACTTGTTGAGTGGTAGCTAGCTGGAATGGAGTAGCTTAGCCTACTTTTTGAGTGGTTCTGGGGACTAGCCACTAGCTTAGCCTACTTGTTGAGTGGTTCTGGGGACTAGCCACTAGCTTAGCCTACTTGTTGAGTGGTAGCTAGCTGGAATGGAGTAGCTTAGCCTACTTGTTGAGTGGTTCTGGGGACTAGCCACTAGCTTAGCCTACTTGTTGAGTGGTAGCTAGCTGGAATGGAGTAGCTTAGCCTACTTGTTGAGTGGTAGCTAGCTGGAATGGAGTAGCTTAGCCTACTTGTTGAGTGGTTCTGGGGACTAGCCACTAGCTTAGCCTACTTGTTGAGTGGTTCTGGGGACTAGCCACTAGCTTAGCCTACTTGTTGAGTGGTAGCTAGCTGGGATGGAGTAGCTTGGCCTGCATGTTGGATGGTTGTCAGTGATTACAGGCATCATCCTGGGACAGACTAGTTCTATTCATAATATGTATCTCTCCTGGGACCCCTGGACCAATATAGTACTGTACCATTCCCTCCCTGGTTTCCCTCACAAGGCTGCTGTTTCTCTCACACACACACACACACACACACACACACACACAGGAATACAACAACAAAAAACATTGGAGGACTTATGAAATGATTGATTTTATTGGACAGGTTAGTGATGAACAGATGGCGTTTAAAGAGCGGTTCTCACACAACTAAAAAAAAAAATTGTATTTCCCTCGTGTGAATTATTACAAGAGATTGAGGTAACCGAGGGCTGTATGTTTCAGACCTGTCCTGTAACCGAGGGCTGTATGTTCTTGTAATTCCAGAGTTGACTGGTAAGTGTGATCTGCTGTCTCTGAATGGGAAAACCCTGTCGGTGACATCCGGCTCCAGTCCCAGTGACTCCTCTCCCAACTCTGACTCTCTGGTGTGCCCCTACGTTAACCTCCGATTGGCCAACTGTCAGCCTGCTGGTACGTTTAATTGACCACTTCCTCTTTCTCTCGCTCCACTACACACCTGCTTCCTTCTCACTCAACTTCTTTTTGAAAGGTTATTTTTTCAGTTTGTTATGCCAATGCATCTTCAGACAGTATGATGTTACAGTAGTATATTGAGATGAACAAGTTTCCAACTGGTTTACACCAAACCCCTGCCAGTGAGTAACTTGGGCCCAATGGCAACTAGGATTTGATACCATCAACTATCCGGTTGCCAGCTCATTTCCTGACAGATTTGTTTTTTTCCTCCTCGTCAGACCCGGGATTCGAACTGGGAACCCTCCAGTTACTGGTTTGGTTTGTCTCTCTAACCGCTAGGCTACGTGCTGCTACTGATTTTGTACTGATGCTATGTATGTCCTGTGTCTCTGTAGAGTGTCAGAGTGGAGATGTGGGGACCCTGCTGCTGGTCAATCCTGTCGGACACGACTGCCTGACCCACAATGCTTTGCTGTCTGAGACGGCCAAGTTGTTCGGCCTCCGCAGCCGTAGGCTGAAACTCTACCTGGACGATCTGCTCACCCAAGGTAAGACAGACACCACCAGAACGAAGTCCTATTTAGTTTCTGTCTCCGTGTTGTCTTCTATGCATCTAGGATGTCTACTGGCCAGGCCCTAGCAGCGCTCAGAGAATGGTCTGGGAAACACTCTCTTGACTTGGCCAGAGCAGGAAACACTCTCTTGACTTGGCCAGAGCAGGATCTAGGAAGCTCCACTTGAACGCTACTTGTGTCCTGCTTTAGTTGTGTTCTTTCTGCTACTTTCCACCTTTCCCCATCAATCCTACTGTGTCTACGTTCAGGCTAGAGGACAGTTACTGTTCTACTCCACGTTTAACTGTAGCCTGTACTACCACCTCCACACGTTTAACTGTAGCCTGTACTACCACCTCCACACGTTTAACTGTAGCCTGTACTACCACCTCCACACGTTTAACTGTAGCCTGTACTACCACCTCCACACGTTTAACTGTAGCCTGTACTACCACCTCCACACGTTTAACTGTAGCCTGTACTACCACCTCCACACGTTTAACTGTAGCCTGCTAGCCTCCGCTCTGTAGTTTGCTAACCCTGTGCCAGTGATCCTTGACTTTTAAACTGGTTTAATGTTGACCTTGAACCAGCAGCAAGTCCTGGGCTGAGGAAACCTCCCTGTCCAATTACTGTGTCTGACAGACTGCCTGACTGCCCTAGCAGACGGGCTGGTTTGACTTACAGCTCATAGGTCTTCCTACCTAATTAGGTGGGACTAGAGAAGCATCACTCCCGACTATAAATCTTCGTCATACTTGTTCTCATTCTTCTGCACGCTACTCCTCTTACACGTTCAAGCTAGAAACGTTGTTTAAACTTTAAAACGTGTGGAATGATCTGGAATATTGTGCTTACATTTTACTTTTTGATATTTTTGATACTTTTTACTCTCTAAAATGTTGACTTCTTTTGTGTCCATCTTCATTCGTGTTAATGGGACTTTTTTTTGTCCATCTTCATTCGTGTTAATGGGACTTTTTTTTGTGTCCATCTTCATTCATGTTAATGGGACTTTTTTTGTGTCCATCTTCATTCGTGTTAATGGGACTTTTTTTGTGTCCATCTTCATTCGTGTTAATGGGACTTTTTTTGTGTCCATCTTCATTCGTGTTAATGGGACTTTTTGTGTGTCCATCTTCATTCATGTTAATGGGACTTTTTTTGTGTCCATCTTCATTCGTGTTAATGGGACTTTTTGTGTGTCCATCTTCATTCATGTTAATGGGACTTTTCCCCCCCCAATATTCTAGAACTCCCCATTGTGACATCATGAATTCCAACATTAACTGTTAAATAATGTAACTTTTGACAAATCATCGACTTTGACCGTTTTCCCAACAAAGAAACGTAAGAGCTTGTGAAATGTTGGTATCCTTCGCTGCTATTCAAATCTGCAATCGGGAACCGAAATATCTTATACGGATCAAACGGTCGGAGCTTTGAGTGGTCAAAATGCCAGTTAACCGTTTTCCCAACTAGTTAGACAAAGTTGGAGGGTATGACATCTTGGTCTTATCTGCAGTTCAAATCTGAAATAGGACATAAATATCTGCTGCCAATAAAGAGGAAAAAGCTGTTTTTAGTAACCATATCAACTCATTTAGTTAACTTCCCACTGTTGAATTAACTACTATGGGAACTTTCAAATTATAACAATGGGGGGGGAGCACATTCTAAGCATGAGCCAATGGGTGTTTCTCAATATGTAGGCTACCTTGCTCCACCCTCTCGTGCTCCGAGTGCGTTCTCTTGAGAAGCACTGGCACTCGCCCTACTGTATTACCTCCCCACTCCACGGACCCTTCTTCCAGCCAGGTCAACGGCAACAATAGAGACCAAACAAGATATACACAAAGCGAAACGTTTTACGTCCTAATTGTCAGCTAGATATACTGTATGTGAATCGTAGTACTCTAGCTAGCCAAATAAGCAAAAAGGACCTAAAACGAATGTTATGCAAGGTAGTTGTCAATACTTCGTGGGTAGCTAGCTGTAGTCAGGCAACATGTGTGATGTAAATGGGCGACATTTAATTCCAAAGTCGGAGTGTATTTTCTACCTAGAAACACAACAATGAATGGAAGTTAACAGAGTAAAGTGCATAAGAGAGTTTAATAGAGCACTTCGTGGTCAGCAAGCCCTCCAGTATGTGATTTCAAACCCCTCAGAATACATTTACATTTAAGTCATTTAGCAGACGCTCTTATCCAGAGCGACTTACAAATTGGAAAGTTCATACATATTCATCCTGGTCCCCCCGTGGGGAATGAACCCACAACCCTGGCGTTGCAAGCGCCATGCTCTACCAACTGAGCCACACGGGACCGCAATACAATGATCTAGTTTCACGTAGTAGAGACAGACCTTTGACCCACTACTCTCATTCTTTTCTTCATTTCTTACAGGTTTACCTCCTTAAAGATGCCAGGCTATTTGTCTTCCGTCATACTTTTCAATCATTTGTATATTGTGTTTCAGAAATGCCCGCAGAGTGGTCGGTGAAGACGCTGGACGGGAAGACTGTGTATGTTGGCGTTCTGCCCACCACTGCAGAGGCATAGGACCGGGAACAGCCAGGCTGAAGAAGAGGGAGGAACAGCCAGGCTGAAGAAGAGGGAGGAACAGCCAGGCTGAAGAAGAGGGAGGAACAGCCAGGCTGAAGAAGAGGGAGGAACAGCCAGGCTGAAGAAGAGGGAGGAACAGCCAGGCTGAAGAAGAGGGAGGAACAGCCAGACTGAAGAAGAGGGAGGAACAGCCAGACTGAAGAAGAGGGAGGAACAGCCAGACTGAAGAAGAGGGAGGAACAGCCAGACTGAAGGAGAGAGAGGCTATGTTCCAAATGGTATCCTATTCCTTGTATAGTGCACTACTGTTGACCAGGGCCCAATGGCGCTCTGAGCAAAGCTAGTGCACTACTGTTGACCAGGGCCCAATGGCGCTCTGAGCAAAGCTAGTGCACTACTGTTGACCAGGGCCCAATGGCGCTCTAAGCAAAGCTAGTGCACTACTGTTGACCAGGGGCCAATGGCGCTCTGAGCAAAGCTAGTGCGCACTACTGTTGACCAGGGCCCAATGGCGCTCTGAGCAAAGCTAGTGCACTACTGTTGACCAGGGGCCAATGGCGCTCTGAGCAAAGCTAGTGCACTACTGTTGACCAGGGCCCAATGGCGCTCTGAGCAAAGCTAGTGCACTACTGTTGACCAGGGGCCAATGGCGCTCTGAGCAAAGCTAGTGCACTACTGTTGACCAGGGCCCAATGGCGCTTTAAGCAAAGCTAGTGCACTATAGAAGAATAGGGTGCCATCTCAGAAACAGCCAGAGAGAACGTCTAGCTCCAAACTTCAATGAAAACCCAACATTTAAATAGTAAAGAATTTTTTCTGCTCTGTATTCCCCCGTAAACTCTTTCACTGTCCGATTCATCCTGTCTAGTCCAATCTCCAGTGACTATCCTTTAACATGAGTTTATTAGTTAACCTCAACCTACTTTGTACCAAATAGTGTTGACCAACCAGCTCTCTGTTTGCAGACAGTATTGTGGATGTTGTGTGGGTAAGAAATAACATTCAGTAGTGGCTACCTTCTTCTTTTTTTTAAGTGTCTGTTGTAGAACAAACGTCTCAGAACAAGAATAAAAAGAGACAAGTGCTATTTTTGGTGGAATAAATGAAGAAACAATGGAATAAAAGTGGAACCACAACGGAGAAATTACAGATGTTTGTGTCTTTCCCTTTCTCGCAAAGAAACCATAGATCCACAGCATACAGCCGGGCGTCTGTATGGCGCCGGCCGGGCGTCTGTATGGCACCGGCCTGGCGTCTGAATGGCACCGGCCGGGCGTCTGTATGGCACCGGCCTGGCGTCTGAATGGCACCGGCCGGGCGTCTGAATGGCGCCGGCCGGGCGTCTGAATGGCACCGGCCGGGCGTCTGTATGGCACCGGCCGGGCGTCTGAATGGCACCGGCCGGGCGTCTGTATGGCACCGGCCGGGCGTCTGAATGGCACTTTGACAACTGCTGATGTAAAAAGGACTTTATAAATACATTTCTGCCATTCTGCTTTTTATTATACAATTCCTCAGCAGTTAAACAGGCAGGTAGCCTATCGGTTAGAGCGTTGGGCCAGTAACTGAAAGGTCGCTGGTTCCAATATCCGAGCCGACAAGGTCAAAAATCTGCCGATGTGCCCTTGAGCAAGGCACTAAACCCTAATTTCTCCTGTAAATCTCTCTGGATAAGAGTTTCTGCTCTAAATGACATCTAATGTAACGCTAGGAGGAGAAGTGACCGACTGTGTTGGGCCTGAATACTGTTCAACTGGGTTTGGAAGAAACATTTATCTTGCCCTCTATCTTGTCCCCATCTAGCCAAAGAGGTTACTGATAGGCTGCTATGTTCTGACTACCACTGCTGAGGCGATGATCTAGTGGAACAGCTGTATGGTAAAACGTTGTAATCTAGTGGAACAGCTGCCTGTGGTAAAACGTTTTAATCTAGTGGAACAGCTGTCTGTGGTAAAACGTTGTAATCTAGTGGAACAGCTGCCTGTGGTAAAACGTTGTAATCTAGTGGAACAGCTGTCTGTGGTAAAACGTTGTAATCTAGTGGAACAGCTGTCTGTGGTAAAACGTTGTAATCTAGTGGAACAGCTGTCTGTGGTAAAACGTTGTAATCTAGTGGAACAGCTGTCTGTGGTAAAACGTTTTAATCTAGTGGAACAGCTGTCTGTGGTAAAACGTTTTAATCTAGTGGAACAGCTGTCTGTGGTAAAATGTTTTAATCTAGTGGAACAACTGTATGGTAAAACAGCTGTCTATGGTAAAACGTTTTAATCTAGTGGAACAGCTGTCTATGGTAAAACGTTTTAATCTAGTGGAACAGCTGTCTGTGGTAAAACGTTTTAATCTAGTGGAACAGCTGTCTGTGGTAAAACGTTGTAATCTAGTGGAACAGCTGTCTGTGGTAAAACGTTTTAATCTAGTGGAACAGCTGTCTGTGGTAAAACGTTTTAATCTAGTGGAACAGCTGTCTGTGGTAAAATGTTTTAATCTAGTGGAACAGCTGTCTGTGGTAAAACGTTTTAATCTAGTGGAACAGCTGTCTGTGGTAAAATGTTTTAATCTAGTGGAACAGCTGTCTATGGTAAAACGTTTTAATCTAGTGGAACAGCTGTCTGTGGTAAAACGTTTTAATCTAGTGGAACAGCTGTCTGGTAAAACGTTTTAATCTAGTGGAACAGCTGTCTGTGGTAAAACGTTTTAATCTAGTGGAACAGCTGTCTATGGTAAAACGTTTTAATCTAGTGGAACAGCTGTCTATGGTAAAACGTTTTAATCTAGTGGAACAGCTGTCTATGGTAAAACGTTTTAATCTAGTGGAACAGCTGTCTATGGTAAAACGCTAGCAGCCTTTCAGTCAGTGACGTCACTTGCTCTGAGACTTTGAAGTAGTGGTTCCCCTTGCTCTGCAAGGGCCACGGCTTTTGTGGAGCGATGGGTAACGATGCTTCGTGGGTGACTTGTTGTGTGCAGAGGGTCCCTGGTTCGCGCCCGGGTCGGGGCGAGGGGACGGACGTAAAGTTAAACTGTTACACAAATCTACACATTTTGTCATGGGGTGCAGAGAACATGTTGCAGTTTTAAAGATAATTTTCTTGCAATACTATGTATTTTTTCCGTGTCTAATGTGTATTCATGTGATATTTGAGTGAGAAAACAAACTACAACGCTATCTATGGGCTAAAGGAACAACAAAAAAACGAAATACATCATTATCTATGGGCTAAAGGAACTATAACACTATCTATGGGCTAAAGGAACTACAACACTATCTATGGGCTAAAGGAACTACAACACTATCTATGGGCTAAAGGAACTACAACACTATCTATGGGCTAAAGGAACTACAACACTATCTATGGGCTAAAGGAACTACAACACTATCTATGGGCTAAAGGAACTACACCACTATCTATGGGCTAAAGGAACTATAACACTATCTATGGGCTAAAGGAACTACAACACTATCTATGGGCTAAAGGAACTATAACACTATCTATGGGCTAAAGGAACTATAACACTATCTATGGGCTAAAGGAACTACAACACTATCTATGGGCTAAAGGAACTATAACACTATCTATGGGCTAAAGGAACTATAACACTATCTATGGGCTAAAGGAACTATAACACTATCTATGGGCTAAAGGAACTACAACACTATCTATGGGCTAAAGGAACTACAAAAAAACGAACCACAACACTATGGCTAAAGGAACTACAAAAATAAAACGTTAGTTGACATGGGCTAGTTGATCTGTACATTTCTGACAAGTTTTAAATATCTCTAAGGTCATGTCAGTCATTACAGACAAGAGGAACTGATTTGCAATTTAGAAATGGCGCCTTAGGTATTCTACTATTACAACGTTTAAGAGCAAGTTTAAAATGTAATAGTAGAATGCTCAAGGTGCAATTTTAATTCGGACTGAGTTCCTTTTAAAATATATATATATTATTTAGGTTTTGTGCATGACTCAGTTGGTCGAGAAGGGAGCTTATATAACGGCAAGGGTCATGGGTTCGATTCCCGCTGGGGAAACACGTACGAAAAATGTTATGCACGTATGACTAAGTTGCTTTGGATAATAGCACCGGTATAAATTGTCGGCTGTGTGGGGAGAATACAACAAAAAATCTGTAACACTATTTGGATAGTCCATCGGTCGCCGCTCTAGACTATAAGTAGCATTTCGACTAACACTAGCTGTAACCCTAAACCCTTATTCTTACCCTAACCGTAACCTCAGCAAGCAGTTGTGTATCAACAGATTGTTTGTTAATACTACGACATCTACAGATGGAAATTCTGGACTATCCAAATAAAGTGATTTAAAAAATAAATAAATATTTTACACCCACACGACACCAACTACATCAAGGGTATTGTACGCAGGAGAAGATTCCAATGAAATAGCATTTTGGTCCAGGACCTGGTCGGTTTAATCTGCGTCCGGGAAACTGGCCCTTTAACCGCTGAGCAGTGAGAGACGAACCAGGACATATGTTAGCATTTCAAACAGGTGGTTTTGTTGTGGAGGGAAGGAGGACATCTGGAAGAACTATTATTCACACTTTACCTAAATCACATCAACACACAACGCAGGATCAGACACACAGCTTTACATATATTCTCTATATAGTGCACTAGTTTCCCCACTACATCTCATCATATATTCCCTATATAGTGCACTAGTTTCTCCACTACATCTCATCATATATTCCCTATATAGTGCACTAGTTTCTCCACTACATCTCATCATATATTCCCTATATAGTGCACTAGTTTCCCCACTACATCTCATCATATATTCCCTATATAGTGCACTAGTTTCTCCACTACATCTCATCATATAATACCCTATATAGTGCACTAGTTAACCCCACTACATCTCATCATATATTCTCTATATAGTGCACTAGTTTCTCCACTACATCTCATCATATAATACCCTATATAGTGCACTAGTTAACCCCACTACATCTCATCATATATTCCCTATATAGTGCACTAGTTTCTCCACTACATCTCATCATATATTCTCTATATAGTGCACTAGTTTCCCCACTACATCTCATCATATATTCCCTATATAGTGCACTAGTTTCCCCACTACATCTCATCATATAATACCCTATATAGTGCACTAGTTAACCCCACTACATCTCATCATATATTCCCTATATAGTGCACTAGTTAACCCCACTACATCTCATCATATAATACCCTATATAGTGCACTAGTTAACCCCACTACATCTCATCATATATTCCCTATATAGTGCACTAGTTAACCCCACTACATCTCATCATATATTCCCTATATAGTGCACTAGTTAACCCCACTACATCTCATCATATAATACCCTATATAGTGCACTAGTTAACCCCACTACATCTCATCATATATTCCCTATATAGTGCACTAGTTTCCCCACTACATCTCATCATATATTCTCTATATAGTGCACTAGTTAACCCCACTACATCTCATCATATATTCTCTATATAGTGCACTAGTTAACCCCACTACATCTCATCATATATTCCCTATATAGTGCACTAGTTAACCCCACTACATCTCATCATATATTCCCTATATAGTGCACTAGTTAACCCCACTACATCTCATCATATATTCCCTATATAGTGCACTAGTTAACCCCACTACATCTCATCATATATTCCCTATATAGTGCACTAGTTAACCCCACTACATCTCATCATATATTCCCTATATAGTGCACTAGTTAACCCCACTACATCTCATCATATATTCTCTATATAGTGCACTAGTTTCCCCACTACATCTCATCATATATTCTCTATATAGTGCACTAGTTTCCCCACTACATCTCATCATATAATACCCTATATATTGCACTAGTTAACCCCACTACATCTCATCATATAATACCCTATATAGTGCACTAGTTAACCCCACTACATCTCATCATATATTCCCTATATAGTGCACTAGTTTCCCCACTACATCTCATCATATATTCCCTATATAGTGCACTAGTTTCCCCACTACATCTCATCATATATTCTCTATATAGTGCACTAGTTAACCCCACTACATCTCATCATATATTCTCTATATAGTGCACTAGTTAACCCCACTACATCTCATCATATATTCCCTATATAGTGCACTAGTTAACCCCACTACATCTCATCATATATTCCCTATATAGTGCACTAGTTAACCCCACTACATCTCATCATATATTCCCTATATAGTGCACTAGTTAACCCCACTACATCTCATCATATATTCTCTATATAGTGCACTAGTTTCCCCACTACATCTCATCATATATTCCCTATATATTGCACTAGTTTCCCCACTACATCTCATCATATAATACCCTATATATTGCACTAGTTAACCCCACTACATCTCATCATATAATACCCTATATAGTGCACTAGTTAACCCCACTACATCTCATCATATATTCTCTATATAGTGCACTAGTTAACCCCACTACATCTCATCATATATTCTCTATATAGTGCACTAGTTTCTCCACTACATCTCATCATATATTCTCTATATAGTGCACTAGTTTCCCCACTACATCTCATCATATATTCTCTATATAGTGCACTAGTTTCCCCACTACATCTCATCATATATTCTCTGTATAGTGCACTAGTTTCCCCACTACATCTCATCATATATTCTCTATATAGTGCACTAGTTTCCCCACTACATCTCATCATATATTCTCTATATAGTGCACTAGTTTCCCCACTACATCTCATCATATATTCTCTATATAGTGCACTAGTTTCCCCACTACATCTCATCATATATTCTCTATATAGTGCACTAGTTAACCCCACTACATCTCATCATATATTCTCTATATAGTGCACTAGTTTCCCCACTACATCTCATCATATATTCTCTATATAGTGCACTAGTTAACCCCACTACATCTCATCATATATCCCCTATATAGTGCACTAGTTTCTCCACTACATCTCATCATATATTCTCTATATAGTGCACTAGTTAACCCCACTACATCTCATCATATATTCCCTATATAGTGCACTAGTTTCTCCACTACATCTCATCATATATTCTCTATATAGTGCACTAGTTTCCCCACTACATCTCATCATATATTCTCTATATAGTGCACTAGTTAACCCCACTACATCTCATCATATATTCTCTATATAGTGCACTAGTTTCCCCACTACATCTCATCATATATTCCCTATATAGTGCACTAGTTTCCCCACTACATCTCATCATATATTCTCTATATAGTGCACTAGTTTCCCCACTACATCTCATCATATATTCTCTATATAGTGCACTAGTTAACCCCACTACATCTCATCATATATTCTCTATATAGTGCACTAGTTTCCCCACTACATCTCATCATATATTCTCTATATAGTGCACTAGTTTCTCCACTACATCTCATCATATATTCTCTATATAGTGCACTAGTTAACCCCACTACATCTCATCATATATTCCCTATATAGTGCACTAGTTTCTCCACTACATCTCATCATATATTCTCTATATAGTGCACTAGTTTCTCCACTACATCTCATCATATATTCCCTATATAGTGCACTAGTTTCTCCACTACATCTCATCATATATTCTCTATATAGTGCACTAGTTTCTCCACTACATCTCATCATATATTCTCTATATAGTGCACTAGTTAACCCCACTACATCTCATCATATATTCCCTATATAGTGCACTAGTTTCTCCACTACATCTCATCATATATTCTCTATATAGTGCACTAGTTTCTCCACTACATCTCATCATATATTCCCTATATAGTGCACTAGTTAACCCCACTACATCTCATCATATATTCCCTATATAGTGCACTAGTTTCCCCACTACATCTCATCATATATTCCCTATATAGTGCACTAGTTTCCCCACTACATCTCATCATATATTCCCTATATAGTGCACTAGTTTCTCCACTACATCTCTTCATATATTCCCTATATAGTGCACTAGTTTCTCCACTACATCTCATCATATATTCTCTATATAGTGCACTAGTTTCCCCACTACATCTCATCATATATTCCCTATATAGTGCACTAGTTCCCCCACTACATCTCATCATATATTCCCTATATAGTGCACTAGTTTCTCCACTACATCTCTTCATATATTCCCTATATAGTGCACTAGTTTCTCCACTACATCTCATCATATATTCTCTATATAGTGCACTAGTTTCCCCACTACATCTCATCATATATTCTCTATATAGTGCACTAGTTTCCCCACTACATCTCATCATATATTCCCTATATAGTGCACTAGTTTCCCCACTACATCTCATCATATATTCCCTATATAGTGCACTAGTTTCTCCACTACATCTCATCATATATTCCCTATATAGTGCACTAGTTTCTCCACTACATCTCATCATATATTCCCTATATAGTGCACTAGTTAACCCCACTACATCTCATCATATATTCCCTATATAGTGCACTAGTTTCTCCACTACATCTCATCATATATTCCCTATATAGTGCACTAGTTAACCCCACTACATCTCATCATATATTCCCTATATAGTGCACTAGTTTCCCCACTACATCTCATCATATATTCCCTATATAGTGCACTAGTTAACCCCACTACATCTCATCATATATTCCCTATATAGTGCACTAGTTAACCCCACTACATCTCATCATATATTCCCTATATAGTGCACTAGTTAACCCCACTACATCTCATCATTTATTCCCTATATAGTGCACTAGTTAACCCCACTACATCTCATCATTTATTCCCTATATAGTGCACTAGTTTCCCCACTACATCTCATCATATAATACCCTATATATTGCACTAGTTAACCCCACTACATCTCATCATATAATACCCTATATATTGCACTAGTTTCCCCACTACATCTCATAATATATTCCCTATATAGTGCACTAGTTAACCCCACTACATCTCATCATATATTCCCTATATAGTGCACTAGTTAACCCCACTACATCTCATCATATATTCCCTATATATTGCACCCTATATATTGCACTAGTTTCCCCACTACATCTCATCATATATTCCCTATATAGTGCACTAGTTAACCCCACTACATCTCATCATATAATACCCTATATATTGCACTAGTTAACCCCACTACATCTCATCATTTATTCCCTATATAGTGCACTAGTTAACCCCACTACATCTCATCATTTATTCCCTATATAGTGCACTAGTTTCCCCACTACATCTCATCATATAATACCCTATATATTGCACTAGTTAACCCCACTACATCTCATCATATAATACCCTATATATTGCACTAGTTTCCCCACTACATCTCATAATATATTCCCTATATAGTGCACTAGTTAACCCCACTACATCTCATCATATATTCCCTATATAGTGCACTAGTTAACCCCACTACATCTCATCATATATTCCCTATATATTGCACCCTATATATTGCACTAGTTTCCCCACTACATCTCATCATATATTCCCTATATAGTGCACTAGTTAACCCCACTACATCTCATCATATATTCCCTATATAGTGCACTAGTTAACCCCACTACATCTCATCATATATTCCCTATATATTGCACTAGTTTCCCCACTACATCTCATCATATATTCCCTATATAGTGCACTAGTTAACCCCACTACATCTCATCATATATTCCCTATATAGTGCACTAGTTTCCCCACTACATCTCATCATATATTCCCTATATAGTGCACTAGTTTCCCCACTACATCTCATCATATAATACCCTATATATTGCACTAGTTAACCCCACTACATCTCATCATATAATACCCTATATAGTGCACTAGTTAACCCCACTACATCTCATCATATATTCCCTATATAGTGCACTAGTTAACCCCACTACATCTCATCATATATTCCCTATATATTGCACCCTATATATTGCACTAGTTTCCCCACTACATCTCATCATATATTCCCTATATAGTGCACTAGTTAACCCCACTACATCTCATCATATATTCCCTATATATTGCACTAGTTAACCCCACTACATCTCATCATATATTCCCTATATAGTGCACTAGTTTCCCCACTACATCTCATCATATAATACCCTATATATTGCACTAGTTTCCCCACTACATCTCATCATATATTCCCTATATAGTGCACTACTATCCCCACTACATCTCATCATATATTCCCTATATAGTGCACTACTATCCCCACTACATCTCATCATATATTCCCTATATAGTGCACTACTGTCCCCACTACATGACTGGGGCTTAGCTGAGTGAACATTAAACACATCTTACCCCATCTGTTCACAATTCTCTCTATACACACACACCAACACACACACACACACACACACACACACACACACACACAGAGAGAGAGAGATATCACTCTGAAACAGACAGTGTAGCATCTGCGGTGACACACCACGCCTGCCAGTGAGAAGACTTCAGGCATCAGAAATAATTGTACCAGAGAGACCGATGATTTCATTAGATTGGAGTGTTTTTTTGTTGTTGACACAACCTGTTTCATCATACCATAGATCCTGATCTAAGTTCATAAACAGGTAGGTGTGTGTGTTGTACTAAAGGGGGACAGTATTAGAAGTCTTTGGAAAACCTATAGTACTCTCAAGAGAGTTTAATTTCCAATGCATTATTGCAAGAAGGGGGAAACTAAATAAAAATGCTTTGAATTATATTACTGTGTTCATAGAACTTGCAGCATCATTAGCAATTGTGGTAGACCAATGATAGCTGCGTCTCCAAAGGCCAAACTGTGGACATTAATAGCCTATATAGGATCACCAATATACAGCAGTAATAAACATTTTAATGTGCATATGTTCCCTCGAAACCCACACGCTTTTCTAGTGGGGCGATTCTCACGGCTCTGTCTTCGGTCAATGAAACCACAATCTACGTCCCAAATGGCATCCTATTCTCTATCTGGCGCACTACTTCGTTTGACCAGAGCCTTATGAGCCCTGGTCAAAAGTTGTACACTAAATAGGGAATAGGGTGTCATTTGGGATGCTACTGCAGCCGCCATAATGCGCCCACTTTGTTCTACACCCCCCCCCCGTGGGCAATATGGTACGCAATGGAAAAATCACTAAATCAACTGTTAGGGCCTCTTTCTTACGTTGACAGGATCTTTAGCTCCGTGGATAGACAGCCATCCCAGGACCGCCAAACACACACAATAGGAACGTAACATAGGTGAGGAGACATCTTGGTATACATTTTTTTTTTTTTTAAGATGGTGACTTTATATACTGTAGCTTTGGTAGCCCCCCCCCCCCCCCCCCCAGAGGGTGAGGAAACACGTTTTGAAATGATGTGAGAGATATGTTACATGGTGTTATGTAGCTCTGTTTGTTCCCCTTTGCAGTCCAGTAAGCGCTTTAGGAACATGGCCTTATATGCAGATCTATGTAGTGCATTTAAACAATGTCATGTTCATTCAAAGTTTTGGAATAACTTTCAAAGTTCGGTCAATGCTGAGTAATTTTGCCTCTTTTGTGTATTTCTGATTTGCATTGATTGTTGTCACACGTGTAGGATAGTCACACAAATACACAACACATTTATCCCATAGGCCTACCCCTATTTCCCAAAATAAAATAAACAACACGATTCGAGTCAAACCAATAATATTTGCAGAAATTCAAGCAACTGGTGCATCTTAACTTAACCCACAAGTACGAGGCTACTCAAAAAACATGCGACAAAATGAGTTTGTCATTCAAACGATCTTTTTGGGAACGTGATTTTCACAGCGCAAACTGACTATCAAGTTCTCACACGTTATAAATGCTGCATCTCCGCCTCAATGCGCTTGCTCTGGTCTCCCTTCTCCTGAAACAGACACAGCGGGCACAGGTAGGACACCAACGCTGTTCTAATACAAAGCTAACGTTACCCACATATCTTGCTTACAGATGACAGCGGTTCGTATTTGAATAGCCTAGTAAGGCACTCCGCTGCGTTTTTCCTTTCACCGCTGTCAGTTGTCATACGAGTGGTAATAGTCATGAGGACGAAGTGATGATTTTATACCCAGGCGGCATCTGAAGGATGAGCCGGTTAGTTACGTCGTTAGGAAAGTCACACTGTTGCTACCCTGTCGTCTCATTCATATCATAACCTCCTATACCTTTGATGTGTGGGTATTTTCCTACCGAAAAAACACCGTTCAGCATTCGTTGTATCGGCCCGGTCATGGTTGATGCTTCTAGTGTTCATGCCGGCATATTTCAGTGATGGATGATGGATAGTGCGCAACAGAGCCACAGTTGGGTATCCTCATTATTTTTACGGCCTTCATACATTTGGCATTTTGTTGATAATAGCAGACGCTCTTATGCTGAGCGACTTACAGTCTTTTCATCGTAATATAGCTAGCCAAGCATGAGTGTAGGTGGGACAAGCAGGTTCAGATAATAAGATAGAATAGAAGCCACTACTATATCAGTTCCCGGGTTAATTTCTGCATCTGTAATGATATTGGATAGACTTAAATAGAAGCCATAGAACACTCAATATTATTTTAAATAGAAGCCATAGAACACCCAATATTATTTTAAATAGAAGCCATAGAACACCCGATATTATTTTAAATAGAAGCCGTAGAACACCCAATATTATGTTAAATAGAAGCCACAGAACACCCAATATTATGTTAAATAGAAGCCGTAGAACACCCAATATTATGTTAAATAGAAGCCACAGAACACCCAATATTATTTTAAATAGAAGCCGTAGAACACCCAATATTATTTTAAATAGAAGCCATAGAACACCCAATATTATTTTAAATAGAAGCCGTAGAACACTCAATATTATTTTAAATAGAAGCCGTAGAACACCCAATATTATTTTAAATAGAAGCCATAGAACACTCAATATTATTTTAAATAGAAGCCATAGAACACCCAATATTATTTTAAATAGAAGCCATAGAACACTCAATATTATTTTAAATAGAAGCCATAGAACACTCAATATTATTTTAAATAGAAGCCGTAGAACACCCAATATTATTTTAAATAGAAGCCATAGAACACCCAATATTATTTTAAATAGAAGCCGTAGAACAGCCAATATTATGTTAAATAGAAGCCACAGAACACCCAATATTATTTTAAATAGAAGCCGTAGAACACCCAATATTATTTTAAATAGAAGCCATAGAACACCCAATATTATTTTAAATAGAAGCCATAGAACACCCAATATTATTTTAAATAGAAGCCATAGAACACTCAATATTATTTTAAATAGAAGCCATAGAACACCCAATATTATTTTAAATAGAAGCCATAGAACACCCAATATTATTTTAAATAGAAGCCATAGAACACCCAATATTATTTTAAATAGAAGCCGTAGAACACTCAATATTATTTTAAATAGAAGCCATAGAACACCCAATATTATTTTAAATAGAAGCCATAGAACACCCAATATTATTTTAAATAGAAGCCGTAGAACACCCAATATTATTTTAAATAGAAGCCATAGAACACCCAATATTATTTTAAATAGAAGCCATAGAACACCCAATATTATTTTAAATAGAAGCCGTAGAACACCCAATATTATTTTAAATAGAAGCCGTAGAACACCCAATATTATTTTAAATAGAAGCCGTAGAACACCCAATATTATTTTAAATAGAAGCCGTAGAACACCCAATATTATTTTAAATAGAAGCCGTAGAACACCCAATATTATTTTAAATAGAAGCCGTAGAACACCCAATATTATTTTAAATAGAAGCCGTAGAACACTCAATATTATTTTAAATAGAAGCCGTAGAACACCCAATATTATTTTAAATAGAAGCCATAGAACACTCAATATTATTTTAAATAGAAGCCATAGAACACCCAATATTATTTTAAATAGAAGCCATAGAACACTCAATATTATTTTAAATAGAAGCCATAGAACACTCAATATTATTTTAAATAGAAGCCGTAGAACACCCAATATTATTTTAAATAGAAGCCGTAGAACACCCAATATTATTTTAAATAGAAGCCGTAGAACACCCAATATTATTTTAAATAGAAGCCGTAGAACACCCAATATTATTTTAAATAGAAGCCGTAGAACACCCAATATTATTTTAAATAGAAGCCATAGAACACCCAATATTATTTTAAATAGAAGCCATAGAACACCCAATATTATTTTAAATAGAAGCCATAGAACACCCAATATTATTTTAAATAGAAGCCGTAGAACACCCAATATTATTTTAAATAGAAGCCATAGAACACCCAATATTATTTTAAATAGAAGCCATAGAACACCCAATATTATTTTAAATAGAAGCCATAGAACACCCAATATTATTTTAAATAGAAGCCGTAGAACACCCAATATTATTTTAAATAGAAGCCGTAGAACACCCAATATTATTTTAAATAGAAGCCGTAGAACACCCAATATTATTTTAAATAGAAGCCGTAGAACACCCAATATTATTTTAAATAGAAGCCGTAGAACATCCAATATTATTTTAAATAGAAGCCATAGAACACCCAATATTATTTAGTTTTTAGAGCTTTGATTTAGCTGAAGCTAGATAGACACTGTTCGATGCCCTTGTATGCATGAAGTAGTTGCATTTTAAATGCAAATTCTGCTGTTTTGTAGGTAATACATTCTTTAAGTATACATAGCCAGACTATACATATGGAAGGCCAGAGAGGACATATGAATAAAAACCAATATTCCTTTCTCATTTATTTTTCTCATGATCACTACATAACACAGTTGTTTTGTGGGGATCAGGAGAAACTCTGTAAATAGGAGATCATGTATTGATGACAGATGAGGCAGCAGACCTCACGGCGGATCAGGAGAAACTCTGTAAATAGGAGATCATGTATTGATGACAGATGAGGCAGCAGACCTCACGGTGGATCAGGAGAAACTCTGTAAATAGGAGATCATGTATTGATGACAGATGAGGCAGCAGACCTCACGGTGGATCAGGACATATGTTTTTATTAATTACTACACTTAAGGGATGGTACATTTCATGCTAATATCATTCATTCATTTGTGTTGGGAGCTCATTATCAGTTTATAAGTTAGAATGTTAGCAAGCTAAATGTCCCTTACCTTGAGTCAAGAGCTAGCTTGTGGAACAGTTAAGTTCTCGTGGGGCATTTGAACAAATGAAAGAATGATGTGTGGTACTTGATTATCTCGTGATCTCGACAAAACAACTTGGGTTATGTAGTGATCATGAGATAAATAAGTCGTGATCGCGACATAATGAGGGATTTTTTAAATAAATTCTTCATATGTCCTCTCTGGACTTCCGTATACACATCCTGTTTACACTATGTTACCCAGGAAACATGATTAACATCTGTAAATAGTCCCACCGCCACCGAGGTCACACCAATGACATTGTACTTATACAACCTTACAAGTTAACCATACAACCCCTTTCTCCCTCTCTTAAAGAGTGGAACTGACAACATTTTAGCAACATTAAATCTTATTAGAATCTTTTCATACAGTATACACCCCCAGGAAAAATTACACTATTTTATTATTATTATTATTTTCTGATGAGCGAGCAGTTAGATATGGTCATTTTTCACTCATAAATTCATAGAATGTTTGGGAATTACGTATACTAAAGCATTTGTGAAAAGCAGTATAGAGTAGGAAAGCGGTTGTGCGTTTTGGACACACTGTGTGTTTACTGGAAGTAGGACCTGACATCATTCACTATGAACTGGACTGTGTGTTTACAGGCAGTAGGACCTGCCATCATTCACTATGAACTGGACTGTGTGTTAACAGGAAGTAGGACCTGTCATCATTCACTATGAACTGGACTGTGTGTTTACAGGCAGTAGGACCTGCCATCATTCACTATGAACTGGACTGTGTGTTTACAGGCAGTAGGACCTGCCATCATTCACTATGAACTGGACTGTGTGTTTACAGGCAGTAGGGCCTGTCATCATTCACTATGAACTGGACTGTGTGTTAACAGGCAGTAGGACCTGTCATCATTCACTATGAACTGGACAGTGTGTTAACAGGCAGTAGGGCCTGTCATCATTCACTTTGAACTGGACTGTGTGTTTACAGGCAGTAGGGCCTGACATCATTCACTATGAACTGGACTGTGTGTTAACAGGCAGTAGGACCTGTCATCATTCACTATGAACTGGACAGTGTGTTAACAGGCAGTAGGGCCTGTCATCATTCACTTTGAACTGGACTGTGTGTTTACAGGCAGTAGGGCCTGACATCATTCACTATGAACTGGACTGTGTGTTAACAGGCAGTAGGACCTGTCATCATTCACTATGAACTGGACAGTGTGTTAACAGGCAGTAGGGCCTGTCATCATTCACTTTGAACTGGACTGTGTGTTTACAGGCAGTAGGGCCTGACATCATTCACTATGAACTGGACTGTGTGTTTACAGGCAGTAGGGCCTGACATCATTCACTATGAACTGGACTGTGTGTTAACAGGCAGTAGGACCTGTCATCATTCACTATGAACTGGACAGTGTGTTAACAGGCAGTAGGGCCTGTCATCATTCACTTTGAACTGGACTGTGTGTTTACAGGCAGTAGGGCCTGACATCATTCACTATGAACTGGACTGTGTGTTTACAGGCAGTAGGGCCTGTCATCATTCACTATGAACTGGACTGTGTGTTTACAGGCAGTAGGGCCTGACATCATTCACTATGAACTGGACTGTGTGTTTACAGGCAGTAGGGCCTGTCATCATTCACTATGAACTGGACTGTGTGTTTACAGGCAGTAGGGCCTGTCATCATTCACTATGAACTGGACTGTGTGTTTACAGGAAGTAGGGCCTGTCATCATTCACTATGAACTGAAATGTGTGTTTACAGGCAGTAGGGCCTGTCATCATTCACTATGAACTGGACTGTGTGTTAACAGGCAGTAGGGCCTGTCATCATTCACTATGAACTGGACTGTGTGTTTACAGGAAGTAGGGCCTGTCATCATTCACTATGAACTGGACTGTGTGTTAACAGGCAGTAGGACCTGCCATCATTCACTTTGAACTGGACTGCGTGTTTACAGGCAGTAGGACCTGTCATCATTCACTATGAACTGGACTGTGTGTTTACAGGAAGTAGGGCCTGTCATCATTCACTATGAACTGAAATGTGTGTTTACAGGCAGTAGGGCCTGTCATCATTCACTATAAACTGGACTGTGTGTTTACAGGCAGTAGGACCTGCCATCATTCACTATGAACTGGACTGTGTGTTTACAGGCAGTAGGACCTGTCATCATTCACTATGAACTGGACTGTGTGTTTACAGGCAGCAGCGTAAATAGATCTTCAGAACACATTCGGCAAAAGCCACAAAATCCACTTGAATGGATTTCTGCAAATATGTAAATACCACGGGAGTCCTCTTTTACATTTTGGGAACTTTACAGTCCTATTGATCAAACAACCATGAAAACCATTTCCTTTTATGCACATCAAATACAAGATCAATTACCAATGTTAATGCCAGCCAGAGATGAGCTAAAATCTAACGAAGGAACATTTAGATAAACCATCTCAAACGTTTTCAGCTAGAATGGCTGTCAAAATTCCACTGATTTAAAAAAAATGGAGAATAGCCTGCTCTTCTTTCTTCAGCTTCAAATCAAATCAGATGTTATTGGTCACATGGTTAGCAGATGTTATTGGTCACATACACATGGTTAGCAGATGTTATTGGTCACATACACATGGTTAGCAGATGTTATTGGTCACATGGTTAGCAGATGTTATTGGTCACATGGTTAGCAGATGTTATTGGTCACATGGTTAGCAGATGTTATTGGTCACATGGTTAGCAGATGTTATTGGTCACATGGCTAGCAGATGTTATTGGTCACATGGTTAGCAGATGTTATTGGTCACATGGCTAGCAGATGTTATTGGTCACATGGTTAGCAGATGTTATTGGTCACATGGTTAGCAGATGTTATTGGTCACATGGTTAGCAGATGTTATTGGTCACATGGTTAGCAGATGTTATTGGTCACATGGCTAGCAGATGTTATTGGTCACATGGTTAGCAGATGTTATTGGTCACATGGCTAGCAGATGTTATTGGTCACATGGCTAGCAGATGTTATTGGTCACATGGTTAGCAGATGTTATTGGTCACATGGTTAGCAGATGTTATTGGTCACATGGCTAGCAGATGTTATTGGTCACATGGTTAGCAGATGTTATTGGTCACATACACATGGTTAGCAGATGTTATTGGTCACATGGTTAGCAGATGTTATTGGTCACATACACATGGTTAGCAGATGTTATTGGTCACATGGTTAGCAGATGTTATTGGTCACATGGTTAGCAGATGTTATTGGTCACATACACATGGTTAGCAGATGTTATTGGTCACATGGTTAGCAGATGTTATTGGTCACATGGTTAGCAGATGTTATTGGTCACATGGCTAGCAGATGTTATTGGTCACGTGGTTAGCAGATGTTATTGCGGGTGTAGCAAAATGCTTGTGCTTCTAGCTCCGACAGTGCAGCAATATCTAACAAGTAAAAATACACACATGCACATTTGTGGCCTGCTGGAGGTCATTTTGCAGGGCTCTGGCAGTGCTCCTCCTTGCACAAAGGCGGAGGTAGCGGTCCTGCTGCTGGGTTGTTGCCCTCCTACGGCCTCCTCCACGTCTCCTGATGTACTGGCCTGTCTCCTGGTAGGGCCTCCATGCTCTGGACACTACGCTGACAGACACAGCAAACCTTCTTGCCACAGCTCGCATTGATGTGCCATCCTGGATGAGCTGCACTACCTGAGCCACTTGTGTGGGTTGTAGACTCCGTCTCATGCTACCACTAGAGTGAAAGCACCGCCAGCATTCACAAGTGACCAAAACATCAGCCAGGAAGCATAGGAACTGAGAAGTGGTCTGTGGTCATCACCTGCAGAACCACTCCTTTATTGGGGGTGTCTTGCTAATTGCCTATAATTTCCACAACAGCATGTGACATTTATTGTCAATCAGTGTTGCTTCCTAAGTGGACAGTTTGATTTCACAGAAGTGTGATTGACTTGGAGTTACATTGTGTTGTTTAAGTGTTCCCTTAATTTTTTTGAGCAGTGTATATTTTATATATTATTTTAAAAATTAAGTCCAAGTCCCCGCAGGAGGCCTTTTGCCTTTTTGTAGGCCGTCATTTTTATTATTATTATTATTTATTTTTTTACCTTTATTTAACTAGGCAAGTCAGTTAAGAACAAATTCTTATTTTCAATGACGGCCTAGGAACAGTGAGTTAACTGCCTGTTCAGGGGCAGAACGATCTGATAGAGGGATAGTGATCAGTCATACTGTATTAGAAAGGATCCCTTTTTATTTATCTGATCATTAAATATGAATTTAAACAAAACTATCTCATTAATAACATGTATTCTAATGAGACAGCTGTTGATTAGTGTTTAATACAGTACGGTGACTCTGTCACTCATCTGCATATTATATGATAGTAAATTAATCATAATGAATTAACTATGACAAGTGATAATGGTGAAAAATAATAGCTAAGCGTCAGGGCGTTATTTAGTTGATTTTGTGTCCGGTGCACATGAGAACACGATTGCTGTTCTCCACTTCCAGCAACTGATTTGTTGAAAATTGAAAACTCAGGTGTTACCATTTGACCAATATTAACAAATATTGTATTTAGCGCTGTCCTTGACTTCTGCTCAGATTATCAGTAAGATCCTGGCTGTGTTTGTTTGAAGGTATTAAGATCTGATCAGTGACCTTGATATAGATAACACTTTTATTATTCTCTTGAGGACAAAAATAAACTTTGTTTTTACATCTTTTACTTTTGTTACATTTACAGTCTACACACATGGCATTGTTTTTTCACAGTAATTACATAGCGAGAATAAAGTCATTTGATATACATTACATCTGGATAGATAATAATGATATATTGTGTTTTCAGTCATAACTACTATAGAACATGAGCTTTTAACCCCACCCCTCAGCTACTCTCAGTCCATCCCTCCTATCACCTATCACCTTAACCCCACCCCCCAGCTACTCTCAGTCCATCCCTCCTATCACCTTAACCCCACCCCTCAGCTACTCTCAGTCCATCCCACTGAGGACTCTCAGTTCATCCCACCTATCACCTTAACCCCACCCCTCTGCTAGTCTCAGTCCATCCCACCTATCACCTTAACCCCACCCCCCAGCTACTCTCAGTCCATCCCACCTATCACCTTAACCCCACCCCCCAGCTACTGTCAGTCCATCCACCTATTACCTTAACCCCACCCCTCAGCTACTCTCAGTCCATCCCACCTATCACCTTAACCCCTCAGCTACTCTCAGTCCATCCACCTATTACCTTAACCCCACCCCTCAGCTACTCTCAGTCCATCCCACCTATCACCTTAACCCCACCCCCCAGCTACTGTCAGTCCATCCACCTATTACCTTAACCCCACCCCTCAGCTACTCTCAGTCCATCCCACCTATCACCTTAACCCCACCCCTCAGCTACTCTCAGTCCATCCCACCTATCACCTTAACCCCACCCCCCAGCTACTCTCAGTCCATCCCACCTATCACTATAACCCCACCCCTCAGCTACTCTCAGTCCATCCCACCTATCACCTTAACCCCACCCCCAGCTACTCTCAGTCCATCCCACCTATCACCTTAACCCCACCCCCTGCTACTCTCAGTCCATCCCACCTATCACCTTAACCCCACCCCTCAGCTACTCTCAGTCCATCCCACCTATCACCTTAACCCCACCCCCTGCTACTCTCAGTCCATCCCACCTATCACCTTAACCCCACCCCTCAGCTACTCTCAGTCCATCCCACCTATCACCTTAACCCCACCCCTCAGCTACTCTCAGTCCATCCCACCTATCACCTTAACCCCACCCCTCAGCTACTCTCAGTCCATCCCACCTATCACCTTAACCCCACCCCTCAGCTACTCTCAGTCCATCCCACCTATCACCTTAACCCCACCCCCCAGCTACTGTCAGTCCATCCCACCTATCACCTTAACCACCCCCTTATGTCCATGTGCCATATATTATTCAACTGTGCTTTGATGTTTCACATTAATTCACATTAATTCTGAACCTTTCTAATCACATAGATCTACAGATTGTAAGTTAAAGATACATATACTAAGTTAAAGATACAACTAAAAGTTTTATATTACTTGTCACAAGCCGGCTCATAGCCTGTGACAAAAATGAGGGGACACAAACAGGTATAGGCCAATTAAAAGTGTTCTTTATTATAAACAAACTATTAACTTTAAACTAAGAAAAAGGAATGAGGTGTGGAAGTATCATAATGTAAGGTGTATGTAAAGTGCATGGATGCGTGAATCTGTGTGTGTGAATATGACTGAGTGAAAACTATGCAAAACTACAAAGGAACAAACAAATCATGAGCATACCTGGAGGAGCAGAGAGAGAGAGAGAAGTGATTAGTGACAGCTTTATACCCTGAGCCCAGGTGGCTCCAATCACTAACGACCCTCCTCTGCCTGCAGGAGGAACCGCCCCCTGCACTGCACTGCAGGTCGGTGTGTAATGGTATGTGGTATGGGTTTAGTTCCATTCTCTTGTCCTTTACATGAAGTTACCCTAAAATGTGGTCTAGTAGAGGGTGATGTAGATGTTGGGGTTAGACCCCAGTTGCCAGTAGAGGGAGTCCACATGATTTTGGGGAATGACTTGGCAGGTAGTAAGGTGTGGGCAGATGGCAAACTAAACATCTGTAAGAAGCAACCTTCAGTGTCACCTCCAATCACCTCTCTCTCCACCATATACTGTAGTAGTCCAATCACCTCTCTCTCTCTCTCCACCATATACTGTAGTAGTCCAATCACCTCTCTCTCTCTCTCCACCATATACTGTAGTAGTCCAATCACCTCTCTCTCCACCATATACTGTAGTAGTCCAATCACCTCTCTCTCCACCATATACTGTAGTAGTCCAATCACCTCTCTCTCTCTCTCCACCATATACTGTAGTAGTCCAATCACCTCTCTCTCCACCATATACTGTAGTAGTCCAATCACCTCTCTCTCTCTCTCCACCATATACTGTAGTAGTCCAATCACCTCTCTCTCTCTCTCCACCATATACTGTAGTAGTCCAATCACCTCTCTCTCTCTCTCCACCATATACTGTAGTAGTCCAATCACCTCTCTCTCTCTCTCCACCATATACTGTAGTAGTCCAATCACCTCTCTCTCTCTCTCCACCATATACTGTAGTAGTCCAATCACCTCTCTCTCTCTCTCCACCATATACTGTAGTAGTCCAATCACCTCTCTCTCTCTCTCCACCATATACTGTAGTAGTCCAATCACCTCTCTCTCTCTCTCCACCATATACTGTAGTAGTCCAATCACCTCTCTCTCTCTCTCCACCATATACTGTAGTAGTCCAATCACCTCTCTCTCTCTCTCCACCATATACTGTAGTAGTCCAATCACCTCTCTCTCTCTCTCCACCATATACTGTAGTAGTCCAATCACCTCTCTCTCTCTCTCCACCATATACTGTAGTAGTCCAATCACCTCTCTCTCTCTCACCATATACTGTAGTAGTCCAATCACCTCTCTCTCTCTCTCTCCACCATATACTGTAGTAGTCCAATCACCTCTCTCTCTCTCTCCACCATATACTGTAGTAGTCCAATCACCTCTCTCTCTCTCTCCACCATATACTGTAGTAGTCCAATCACCTCTCTCTCTCTCTCCACCATATACTGTAGTAGTCCAATCACCTCTCTCTCTCTCTCCCTCTCCACCATATACTGTAGTAGTCCAATCACCTCTCTCTCTCTCTCCACCATATACTGTAGTAGTCCAATCACCTCTCTCTCTCTCCACCATATACTGTAGTAGTCCAATCACCTCTCTCTCTCTCCACCATATACTGTAGTAGTCCAATCACCTCTCTCTCTCTCTCCACCATATACTGTAGTAGTCCAATCACCTCTCTCTCTCTCCACCATATACTGTAGTAGTCCAATCACCTCTCTCTCTCTCTCCACCATATACTGTAGTAGTCCAATCACCTCTCTCTCTCTCTCCACCATATACTGTAGTAGTCCAATCACCTCTCTCTCTCTCTCCACCATATACTGTAGTAGTCCAATCACCTCTCTCTCTCTCTCCACCATATACTGTAGTAGTCCAATCACCTCTCTCTGCTCTCTCTCTCCACCATATACTGTAGTAGTCCAATCACCTCTCTCTCTCTCTCCACCATATACTGTAGTAGTCCAATCACCTCTCTCTCTCTCTCTCCACCATATACTGTAGTAGTCCAATCACCTCTCTCTCCACCATATACTGTAGTAGTCCAATCACCTCTCTCTCCACCATATACTGTAGTAGTCCAATCACCTCTCTCTCCACCATATACTGTAGTAGACCAATCACCTCTCTGTCTCTCTCCACCATATACTGTAGTAGTCCAATCACCTCTCTCTCCACCATATACTGTAGTAGTCCAATCACCTCTCTCTCCACCATATACTGTAGTAGTCCAATCACCTCTCTCTCTCTCCACCATATACTGTAGTAGTCCAATCACCTCTCTCTCTCTCCACCATATACTGTAGTAGTCCAATCACCTCTCTCTCTCTCCACCATATACTGTAGTAGTCCAATCACTTCTCTCTCCACCATATACTGTAGTAGTCCAATCACCTCTCTCTCCACCATATACTGTAGTAGTCCAATCACCTCTCTCTCCACCATATACTGTAGTAGTCCAATCACCTCTCTCTCTCTCTCCACCATATACTGTAGTAGTCCAATCACTCTCTCTCTCTCTCTCCACCATATACTGTAGTAGTCCAATCACCTCTCTCTCTCTCTCCACCATATACTGTAGTAGTCCAATCACCTCTCTCTCTCTCTCTCCACCATATACTGTAGTAGTCCAATCACCTCTCTCTCTCTCTCCACCATATACTGTAGTAGTCCAATCACCTCTCTCTCCACCATATACTGTAGTAGTCCAATCACCTCTCTCTCCACCATATACTGTAGTAGTCCAATCACCTCTCTCTCCACCATATACTGTAGTAGTCCAATCACCTCTCTCTCCACCATATACTGTAGTAGTCCAATCACCTCTCTCTCCACCATATACTGTAGTAGTCCAATCACCTCTCTCTCTCTCTCCACCATATACTGTAGTAGTCCAATCACCTCTCTCTCTCTCCACCATATACTGTAGTAGTCCAATCACCTCTCTCTCTCTCCACCATATACTGTAGTAGTCCAATCACCTCTCTCTCTCTCTCCACCATATACTGTAGTAGTCCAATCACCTCTCTCTCTCTCTCCACCATATACTGTAGTAGTCCAATCACCTCTCTCTCCACCATATACTGTAGTAGTCCAATAACTTCTCTCTCTCCACCATATACTGTAGTAGTCCAATCACCTCTCTCTCCACCATATACTGTAGTAGTCCAATCACCTCTCTCTCCACCATATACTGTAGTAGTTCAACAGCTTAACAGTAATGCTAAATCTAAGGCTAAATCTTAAAGTGTAGTTGGCATAAACGTAACCTTATGTAACATATGCATTAGTATACACATCAAAGTCCCAATGAAAAGTTTGTACTTTTTTAGGTCCCAGACCTGCTGTTTTCAACTGTTCTGCCTGCGGCTATGGAACCCTGACCTGTCCACCGGACGTGCTACCTGTCCCAGACCTGCTGTTTTCAACTCTCTAGAGACAGCAGGAGCGGTAGAGATACTCTTAATGATCGGCTATGAAAAGCCAACTGACATTTACTCCTGAGGTGCTGACTTGCTGCACCCTCGACAACTACTGTGATTATTATTATTTGACCATGATGGTCATTTATGAACATTTGAACATCTTGGCCATGTTCTGTTATAATCTCCACCCGGCACAGCCAGAAGAGGACTGGCCACCCCTCATAGCCTGGTTCCTCTCTAGGTTTCTTCCTAGGTTTTGGCCTTTCTAGGGAGTTTTTCCTAGCCACCGTGCTTCTACACCTGCATTGCTTGCTGTTTGGGGTTTTAGGCTGGGTTTCTGTACAGCACTTTGAGATATCAGCTGATGTACGAAGGGCTATATAAATACATTTGATTTGATTTGATGATTTGTGGTGTAGGTAGACCTGTAGCGCTACTAAGCTAAGGTTAAAGGTTAAAAAACTCTAGGAGCACGGAGATCATGCGGCCCCCACATGTGGGGATTTGTTGTTTACATCACACCGCCTCGTGATTGGTGTGGATTGTAGCCCACCACTGCCAACACTCGGTCAGCATGGCTAGTGGCTAGCATTAGCCAGCTCGAGCTAACTAACGCGGAGTAGATTCTCCATATGACGTTGAGAAATACTGCATTGTGGGTAGTTTAGAAGATATCCTGAAATAAGTTAATAAATATGTAACAACCCCCAAAACATAACTATGTTTGTCCTTATAGGTAATTAGATCTAACAACAGCTAAGTTACTAAGTCTTTGACCACACTGTGTTGTTACATTGGTGAGGAAAAACTCATGCTTCCTACCCTTTAAGTAAATCAGGTGTTAAATGAGGTGAAAAGGAGACTGCTTTAAAGTGGCACTCCGGGCAGCTGCTGTACAGTATGTAACAGAAAGCTAGCGCATCACACAAATAGAATGGGAATCCCAGTATCTGACTGGTCAGTTATAGTCTAGTAAAACTCCTCCCCTCCCAGTATCTAACTGGTCAGTTATAGTCTAGTAAAACTCCTCCCAGTATCTAACTGGTCAGTTATAGTCTAGTAAAACTCCTCCCAGTATCTAACTGGTCAGTTATAGTCTAGTAAAACTCCTCCCCTCCCAGTATCTAACTGATGATGATGATGATGATGCTCCGTCTGTCAGGTAGTTGAATACAGGTTGTTATATTGATGATGATGATGATGATGATGCTCCGTCCGTCAGGTAGTTGAATACAGGTTGTTATATTGATGATGATGATGATGATGATGATGATGCTCTGTCCGTCAGGTAGTTGAATACAGGTTGTTATATTGATGATGATGATGATGATGCTCTGTCCGTCAGGTAATTGAATACAGGTTGTTATATTGATGATGATGATGATGATGATGATGCTCCGTCTGTCAGGTAGTTGAATACAGGTTGTTATATTGATGATGATGATGATGATGATGCTCCGTCCGTCAGGTAGTTGAATACAGGTTGTTATATTGATGATGATGATGATGATGATGATGATGCTCTGTCCGTCAGGTAGTTGAATACAGGTTGTTATATTGATGATGATGATGATGATGCTCTGTCCGTCAGGTAATTGAATACAGGTTGTTATATTGATGATGATGATGATGATGATGATGATGATGCTCTGTCCGTCAGGTAGTTGAATACAGGTTGTTATATTGATGATGATGATGATGATGATGATGATGCTCTGTCCGTCAGGTAGTTGAATACAGGTTGTTATATTGATGATGATGATGATGATGCTCTGTCTGTCAGGTAGTTGAATACAGGTTGTTATATTGATGATGATGATGATGATGATGATGCTCTGTCCGTCAGGTAGTTGAATACAGGTTGTTATATTGATGATGATGATGATGATGATGATGCTCTGTCCGTCAGGTAGTTGAATACAGGTTGTTATATTGATGATGATGATGATGATGATGCTCTGTCCGTCAGGTAGTTGAATACAGGTTGTTATATTGATGATGATGATGATGATGCTCTGTCTGTCAGGTAGTTGAATACAGGTTGTTATATTGATGATGATGATGATGCTCTGTCCGTCAGGTAGTTGAATACAGGTTGTTATATTGATGATGATGATGATGATGATGATGATGCTCCGTCCGTCAGGTAGTTGAACACAGGTTGTTATATTGATGATGATGATGATGACGATGCTCTGTCCGTCAGGTAGTTGAATACAGGTTGTTATATTGATGATGATGATGATGATGATGATGATGATGGTCCGTCTGTCAGGTAGTTGAATACAGGTTGTTATATTGATGATGATGATGATGATGCTCTGTCCGTCAGGTAGTTGAATACAGGTTGTTATATTGATGATGATGATGATGATGGTCCGTCTGTCAGGTAGTTGAATACAGGTTGTTATATTGATGATGATGATGATGATGATGATGCTCCGTCCGTCAGGTAGTTGAATACAGGTTGTTATATTGATGATGATGATGATGATGATGCTCTGGCCGTCAGGTAGTTGAATACAGGTTGTTATATTGATGATGATGATGATGATGCTCTGTCTGTCAGGTAGTTGAATACAGGTTGTTATATTGATGATGATGATGATGATGCTCCGTCTGTCAGGTAGTTGAATACAGGTTGTTATATTGATGATGATGATGATGATGATGATGATGCTCTGTCCGTCTGGTAGTTGAATACAGGTTGTTATATTGATGATGATGATGATGATGCTCTGGCCGTCAGGTAGTTGAATACAGGTTGTTATATTGATGATGATGATGATGATGATGCTCTGTCTGTCAGGTAGTTGAATACAGGTTGTTATATTGATGATGATGATGATGATGCTCTGGCCGTCAGGTAGTTGAATACAGGTTGTTATATTGATGATGATGATGATGCTCTGTCCGTCAGGTAGTTGAATACAGGTTGTTATATTGATGATGATGATGATGATGCTCTGTCCGTCAGGTAGTTGAATACAGGTTGTTATATTGATGATGATGATGATGATGATGCTCTGTCTGTCAGGTAGTTGAATACAGGTTGTTATATTGATGATGATGATGATGATGCTCTGTCCGTCAGGTAGTTGAATACAGGTTGTTATATTGATGATGATGATGATGATGATGCTCTGTCTGTCAGGTAGTTGAATACAGGTTGTTATATTGATGATGATGATGATGATGATGCTCTGTCTGTCAGGTAGTTGAATACAGGTTGTTATATTGATGATGATGATGATGCTTTGTCTGTCAGGTAGTTGAATACAGGTTGTTATATTGATGATGATGATGATGATGATGCTCTGTCTGTCAGGTAGTTGAATACAGGTTGTTATATTGATGATGATGATGATGATGATGCTCTGTCTGTCAGGTAGTTGAATACAGGTTGTTATATTGATGATGATGATGATGATGCTCTGTCCGTCAGGTAGTATGAATACAGGTTGTTATATTGATGATGATGACGATGATGATGTCTTGTCTGTCAGGTAGTTGAATACAGGTTGTTATATTGATGATGATGATGATGATGCTATTGTCCGTCAGGTAGTTGAATACAGGTTGTTATATTGATGATGATGATGATGATGATGCTCTGTCTGTCAGGTAGTTGAATACAGGTTGTTATATTGATGATGATGATGATGATGATGCTCTGTCCGTCAGGTAGTTGAATACAGGTTGTTATATTGATGATGATGATGATGATGATGCTCTGTCTGTCAGGTAGTTGAATACAGGTTGTTATATTGATGATGATGATGATGATGCTCTGTCTGTCAGGTAGTTGAATACAGGTTGTTATATTGATGATGATGATGATGCTTTGTCTGTCAGGTAGTTGAATACATGATTGATGATGATTGATGATGATGATGATGATGATGCTGATGATGATGATGATGATGATGCTCTGTCTGTCAGGTAGTTGAATACAGGTTGTTATATTGATGATGATGATGATGATGATGCTCTGTCTGTCAGGTAGTTGAATACAGGTTGTTATATTGATGATGATGATGATGATGATGATGATGCTCCGTCCGTCAGGTAGTTGAATACAGGTTGTTATATTGATGATGATGATGATGATGATGCTCTGTCTGTCAGGTAGTTGAATACAGGTTGTTATATTGATGATGATGATGATGATGATGATGATGATGCTCTGTCCGTCAGGTAGTTGAATACAGGTTGTTATATTGATGATGATGATGATGATGGTCCGTCTGTCAGGTAGTTGAATACAGGTTGTTATATTGATGATGATGATGATGATGCTCCGTCCGTCAGGTAGTTGAATACAGGTTGTTATATTGATGATGATGATGATGATGATGATGATGCTCTGTCCGTCAGGTAGTTGAATACAGGTTGTTATATTGATGATGATGATGATGATGATGCTCTGTCCGTCAGGTAGTTGAATACAGGTTGTTATATTGATGATGATGATGATGATGCTCTGTCTGTCAGGTAGTTGAATACAGGTTGTTATATTGATGATGATGATGATGCTCTGTCCGTCAGGTAGTTGAATACAGGTTGTTATATTGATGATGATGATGATGATGATGATGATGCTCCGTCCGTCAGGTAGTTGAACACAGGTTGTTATATTGATGATGATGATGATGATGATGCTCTGTCCGTCAGGTAGTTGAATACAGGTTGTTATATTGATGATGATGATGATGATGATGATGGTCCGTCTGTCAGGTAGTTGAATACAGGTTGTTATATTGATGATGATGATGATGATGCTCTGTCCGTCAGGTAGTTGAATACAGGTTGTTATATTGATGATGATGATGATGATGGTCCGTCTGTCAGGTAGTTGAATACAGGTTGTTATATTGATGATGATGATGATGATGATGATGCTCCGTCCGTCAGGTAGTTGAATACAGGTTGTTATATTGATGATGATGATGATGATGATGATGATGATGCTCCGTCTGTCAGGTAGTTGAATACAGGTTGTTATATTGATGATGATGATGATGATGATGCTCTGTCCGTCAGGTAGTTGAATACAGGTTGTTATTTTGATGATGATGATGATGATGATGGTCCGTCAGGTAGTTGAATACAGGTTGTTATATTGATGATGATGATGATGATGATGCTCTGTCCGTCGGGTAGTTGAATACTGGTTGTTATATTGATGATGATGATGATGGTCCGTCCGTCAGGTAGTTGAATACAGGTTGTTATATTGATGATGATGATGATGATGATGATGATGCTCTGTCCGTCAGGTAGTTGAATACAGGTTGTTATATTGATGATGATGATGATGATGCTCCGTCCGTCAGGTAGTTGAATACAGGTTGTTATATTGATGATGATGATGATGATGATGATGATGGTCCGTCAGGTAGTTGAATACAGGTTGTTATATTGATGATGATGATGATGATGATGCTCCGTCTGTCAGGTAGTTGAATACAGGTTGTTATATTGATGATGATGATGATGATGCTCTGTCCGTCAGGTAATTGAATACAGGTTGTTATATTGATGATGATGATGATGCTCTGTCCGTCAGGTAGTTGAATACAGGTTGTTATATTGATGATGATGATGATGATGATGCTCTGTCCGTCAGGTAGTTGAATACAGGTTGTTATATTGATGATGATGATGATGATGCTCTGTCCGTCAGGTAGTTGAATACAGGTTGTTATATTGATGATGATGATGATGATGATGATGATGATGCTCTGTCCGTCAGGTAATTGAATACAGGTTGTTATATTGATGATGATGATGATGCTCTGTCCGTCAGGTAGTTGAATACAGGTTGTTATATTGATGATGATGATGATGATGATGCTCTGTCCGTCAGGTAGTTGAATACAGGTTGTTATATTGATGATGATGATGATGATGATGATGCTCTGTCCGTCAGGTAGTTGAATACAGGTTGTTATATTGATGATGATGATGATGATGATGATGATGATGCTCTGTCCGTTAGGTAGTTGAATACAGGTTGTTATATTGATGATGATGATGATGATGCTCCGTCCGTCAGGTAGTGACAGTCAGTCACTCTGTGTGTGTGTGTGTGTGTGTGTGTGTGTGTGTGTGTGTGTGTGTGTGTGTGTGTGTGTGTGTGTGTGTGTGTGTGTGTGTGTGTGTGTGTGTGTGTGTGTGTGTGTGTGTGTGTAACAGAGTTCAGAACATCGTACCGTAAGCTCACTCCACAGCTAGAAATGTTTCCAATGAATCCTGCTCTAACAGGTACGTTGTCAAGGTGACCGGCCTGATGTCGATCAGAGGGTTACTGCTGTCAAGCTCAGTATGGGTTAACGGTCAGGGGTTATGGGTTAGGGGTTAGGGGTCATGGGTTAGGGGTTAGGAGTTAGGGGTTATGGGTTAGGAGTTAGGGGTTAGGGGTCAGGGGTTAGGAGTTATGGGTTAGGGGTTAGGAGTTATGGGTTAGGAGTTAGGAGTTATGGGTTAGGAGTTAGGGGTTAGGAGTTATGGGTTATGGGTTAGGAGTTATGGGTTAGGGGTTAGGAGTTATGGGTTAGGGGTTAGGAGTTATGGGTTAGGAGTTATGGGTTAGGAGTTATGGGTTAGGGGCTATGGGTTAGGGGCTATGGGTTAGGAGTTAGGAGTTAGGAGTTATGGGTTAGGAGTTAGGAGTTATGGGTTAGGAGTTATGGGTTAGGAGTTAGGGGTTAGGAGTTAGGGGTTAGGAGTTAGGGGTTAGGAGTTATGGGTTAGGGGTTAGGAGTTATGGGTTAGGAGTTATGGGTTAGGAGTTATGGGTTAGGAGTTATGGGTTAGGAGTTAGGGGTTAGGAGTTATGGGTTAGGGGTTAGGAGTTATGGGTTAGGGGTTAGGGGTTAGGAGTTAGGAGTTAGGGGTTAGGAGTTAGGGGTTAGGAGTTATGGGTTATGGAATAGGGGTTATGGGTTAGGGGTTAGGAGTTAGGGGTTAGGAGTTAGGGGTTAGGAGTTAGGGGTTATGGAATAGGGGTTATGGGTTAGGAGTTATGGGTTAGGAATTAGGGGTTAGGAGTTAGGAGTTATGGGTTATGGAATAGGGGTTATGGGTTAGTCCAGCCAGGTCACCCGTGATACTGGCCACTAGGGGTAACAGTGTGGATTGGCTCGATGGGCACTTCTGACATAAAATATTGTTAATCATCAATTATACTAGAGACATGAGGGGTGCCATAGTCTGGTTTCTACACCAGAAGTTAATCGGTATCTGTAGGAGGGATATGTATATGGTGGATGTAGTTAAGCTTGGTGAAGGAAAGACGGATCACATGTTGGCAGGCACTGATAACAGACGTGGTTTAGTGAGGAACGGGTGGGCCGAGGTCAGGTCACGTTAAGGGAGAAGGAACAGTTTGTTGCCCACTTAACTTCCTGCCTAGTAATAAATATGTCATGTTTAGAGAGAAGGAGACTCCCAAATTGAGGTATATATTTTACCGCTGGTGGAAATATCTCTTTGTCTTATGCAGCTGTATGACCCAATGGGTGAATAAACTTGGTTCATTTAGAACCTGACACCAGTAAGCACTGATGAATATTTAAAGTGTAGCAGGAAGTGAGTTGGTTAGAGTTCCCCGAGGTTCCAGCTGTTGCATCATGGGAGATCAGTGATGTTGTGATGTAACAGAGCTGTTGATCATCCTCATCCACCTCCCAAATAGTACCCTATTCCCTATATAGTGCACCAGGAACCAGAATAGGGAACAGGGTGCATCTTGGGACTCAGGCCCTGTCTCCTGCTGGAGATGAAAGAGACACCTTGGGGAGGGGAGGTTCCCTGCGCGGTTCCGTCTCTGATGTCATCATCTGGTGTCCTCTTCCCAGCCAGATACTTTCTCTTTCTCTCTCTCTCTCTCTCTCTCTCTCTCTCTCTCTCTCTCTCTCTCTCTCTCTCTCTCTCTCTCTCTCTCTTCTCTCTCTCTCTCTCTCTCTCTCTCTCTCTCTCTCTCTCTCTCTCTCTCTCTCTCTCTCTCTCTCTCAGTCTCTCTCTCTCTCTCTTCCTTATCGCTCTCAACTCTTCTCGCACTCTTCCTCTCCTGTCAATTAACAGTAAACATTACACTCACAGAAGTTCCAAAATAATAAAGACATTTTAGGGGCTCCTGAGTGGTGCAGTGGTCTAAGACACTGCATCTCAGTGCAAGAAGCGTCACTATAGTACCTGGTTCGAATCCAGGCTGTATCACATCTGGCTGTGATTGGGAGTCCCATAGGCCGGCGCATAATTGGCCCAGAGTCGTCCGGGTTTGGTCGGAGTAGGCCGTCATCGTAAATAAGAATTTGTTCTTAACTGACTTGCCTAGTTAAATAAATAAAAAAGTCAGTATGCATATACAGTGGGGAGAACAAGTATTTGATACACTGCCGATTTTGCAGGTTTTCCTACTTACAAAGCATGTAGAGGTCTGTAATTTTTATCATAGGTACACTTCAACTGTGAGAGACAGAATCTAAAACAAAAATCCCGAAAATCACATTGTATGATTTTTAAGTAATTAATTAGCATTTTATCCATAGACTCTAAACACTTTAGGTCTCCACAGACTAGTACATGTCCCTGGGCCTGGAAATGATTGATTTCCCCCTCCAGGATGGAGAAGCTGTCTTCATTAAAGTATGGGGATTCTAGTGGGGAGATATAGGAAGCCACAGGAGGACATTTTTCTCTGTTAAGATCATTTCATTTTGAGTTTCTAGGCAAATGTAAAATATTCCTGTTTTGATTAATTTAATAGAGTGAGTTAGGTCTGCTCTATACCAAATTAGCATACCCCCTGAGTCCCTTCTCTGTTTCACACCTGGTAGTTTGGTGGGCCCTAATGCCTTCTAGAGGTGGACCTGGTCATTAAGGTGGGCCCTGCTGCCTTGTAGAGGTGGACCTGGTCATAAAGGTGGGCACTGCTGCCTTGTAGAGGTGGACCTGGTCATAAAGGTGGGCACTGCTGCCTTGTAGAGGTGGACCTGGTCATAAAGGCTGTTCAAGTCCAGGGTTCCATGTCATTGGATTTAGGTAAAAATTTGGGTGGAAAAAAGACTAAATCCCATTACGTTGATGACTTCTTGCAAATTCAATCAGTTTTCCGCTTTGATTCAACGTCGTCACATGATGTGGAAACAAGGTTGATTCAACTAGTTTTTGCCCAGTGGGCCCCCCCGTCTCTTCCCACCACCCCTGTCTCTTCCCACCACCCCTGTCTCTTCCCACCCCCCCTCTGTCTCTTCCCACCACCCCCCTGTCTCTTCCCACCACCCCCCTGTCTCTTCCCACCACCCCCTGTCTCTTCCCACCACCCCCTGTCTCTTCCCACCCCCCTGTCTCTTCCCACCCCCCCTGTTTCTTCCCACCCCCCCCTGTCTCTTCCCACCACCCCCCTGTCTCTTCCCACCACCCCCTGTCTCTTCCCACCCCCCCTGTCTCTTCCCACCACCCCTGTCTCTTCCCACCCCCCCTGTCTCTTCCCACCCCCCCTGTCTCTTCCCACCACCCCCCTGTCTCTTCCCACCACCCCCTGTCTCTTCCCACCCCCCCTGTCTCTTCCCACCCCCCCTGTCTCTTCCCACCCCCCCTGTCTTCCCACCCCCCCACCCCCCCCCTGTCTCTTCCCACCCCCCCTGTCTTCCCACCCCCCCACCCCCCCCCCTGTCTCTTCCCACCCCCCCTGTCTCTTCCCACCCCCCTGTCTCTTCCCACCCCCCCTGTCTCTTCCCACCCCCCCTGTCTCTTCCCACCCCCCCTGTCTCTTCCCACCCCCCCTGTCTCTTCCCACCCCCCCCCTGTCTCTTCCCACCACCCCCTGTCTCTTCCCACCACCCCCTGTCTCTTCCCACCCCCCCTGTCTCTTCCCACCACCCCCTGTCTCTTCCCACCCCCCCTGTCTCTTCCCACCGCCCCTGTCTCTTCCCACCACCCCCCCTGTCTCTTCCCACCCCCCCTGTCTCTTCCCACCGCCCCTGTCTCTTCCCACCCCCCCTGTCTCTTCCCACCGCCCCCCTGTCTCTTCCCACCACCCCCCTGTCTCTTCCCACCCCCCCTGTCTCTTCCCACCATCCCCTGTCTCTTCCCACCCCCCCCTGTCTCTTCCCCCCCCCCCCCTGTCTCTTCCCACCCCCCCTGTCTCTTCCCACCACCCCCTGTCTCTTCCCACCACCCCCTGTCTCTTCCCACCCCCCCTGTCTCTTCCCACCCCCCCCTGTCTCTTCCCACCACCCCCTGTCTCTTCCCACCACCCCCTGTCTCTTCCCACCCCCCCCCTGTCTCTTCCCACCACCCCCTGTCTCTTCCCACCACCCCCTGTCTCTTCCCACCCCCCCTGTCTCTTCCCACCACCCCCTGTCTCTTCCCACCACCCCCCTGTCTCTTCCCACCACCCCCTGTCTCTTCCCACCCCCCCTGTCTCTTCCCACCCCCCCTGTCTCTTCCCACCACCCCCTGTCTCTTCCCACCACCCCCCTGTCTCTTCCCACCACCCCCTGTCTCTTCCCACCCCCCCCTGTCTCTTCCCACCCCCCCTGTCTCTTCCCACCACCCCCTGTCTCTTCCCACCCCCCCTGTCTCTTCCCACCCCCCTGTCTCTTCCCACCCCCCCTGTCTCTTCCCACCCCCCTGTCTCTTCCCACCCCCCTGTCTCTTCCCACCCCCCTGTCTCTTCCCACCCCCCCTGTCTCTTCCCACCCCCCCTGTCTCTTCCCACCCCCCCTGTCTCTTCCCACCACCCCCTGTCTCTTCCCACCCCCCCTGTCTCTTCCCACCACCCCCTGTCTCTTCCCACCCCCCCTGTCTCTTCCCACCCCCCCTGTCTCTTCCCACCACCCCCTGTCTCTTCCCACCGCCCCCCTGTCTCTTCCCACCGCCCCCCTGTCTCTTCCCACCGCCCCCCTGTCTCTTCCCACCCCCCCTGTCTCTTCCCACCCCCCCTGTCTCTTCCCACCCCCCCCTGTCTCTTCCCACCCCCCCTGTCTCTTCCCACCCCCCCCCCTGTCTCTTCCCACCACCCCCTGTCTCTTCCCACCACCCCCTGTCTCTTCCCACCCCCCCTGTCTCTTCCCACCACCCCCTGTCTCTTCCCACCCCCCCTGTCTCTTCCCACCGCCCCTGTCTCTTCCCACCACCCCCCCTGTCTCTTCCCACCCCCCCTGTCTCTTCCCACCGCCCCTGTCTCTTCCCACCACCCCCCCTGTCTCTTCCCACCCCCCCTGTCTCTTCCCACCCCCCCTGTCTCTTCCCACCCCCCTGTCTCTTCCCACCCCCCCTGTCTCTTCCCACCGCCCCCCTGTCTCTTCCCACCACCCCCCTGTCTCTTCCCACCCCCCCTGTCTCTTCCCACCACCCCCTGTCTCTTCCCACCCCCCCCCTGTCTCTTCCCACCCCCCCTGTCTCTTCCCACCCCCCCCCCTGTCTCTTCCCACCCCCCCTGTCTCTTCCCACCCCCCCCCCTGTCTCTTCCCACCACCCCCTGTCTCTTCCCACCCCCCCTGTCTCTTCCCACCCCCCCCTGTCTCTTCCCACCGCCCCTGTCTCTTCCCACCCCCCCTGTCTCTTCCCACCGCCCCCTGTCTCTTCCCACCGCCCCCTGTCTCTTCCCACCGCCCCCCTGTCTCTTCCCACCGCCCCCCTGTCTCTTCCCACCGCCCCCCTGTCTCTTCCCACCACCCCCCTGTCTCTTCCCACCCCCCCTGTCTCTTCCCACCCCCCCTGTCTCTTCCCACCACCCCCTGTCTCTTCCCACCGCCCCCCTGTCTCTTCCCACCACCCCCCTGTCTCTTCCCACCACCCCCTGTCTCTTCCCACCCCCCCTGTCTCTTCCCACCACCCCCTGTCTCTTCCCACCCCCCCTGTCTCTTCCCACCCCCCCTGTCTCTTCCCACCACCCCCCTGTCTCTTCCCACCCCCCCTGTCTCTTCCCACCCCCCCTGTCTCTTCCCACCCCCCCTGTCTCTTCCCACCCCCCCTGTCTCTTCCCACCACCCCCTGTCTCTTCCCACCCCCCCTGTCTCTTCCCACCCCCCCCTGTCTCTTCCCACCCCCCCTGTCTCTTCCCACCACCCCCTGTCTCTTCCCACCCCCCCTGTCTCTTCCCACCCCCCCCTGTCTCTTCCCACCCCCCCTGTCTCTTCCCACCCCCCCTGTCTCTTCCCACCCCCCCCCTGTCTCTTCCCACCCCCCCCCTGTCTCTTCCCACCCCCCCCTGTCTCTTCCCACCCCCCCCCCTGTCTCTTCCCACCCCCCCCCTGTCTCTTCCCACCCCCCCCCCTGTCTCTTCCCACCACCCCCTGTCTCTTCCCACCCCCCCTGTCTCTTCCCACCCCCCCCTGTCTCTTCCCACCACCCCCTGTCTCTTCCCACCCCCCCCTGTCTCTTCCCACCACCCCCTGTCTCTTCCCACCCCCCCTGTCTCTTCCCACCCCCCCCTGTCTCTTCCCACCACCCCCTGTCTCTTCCCACCGCCCCCCTGTCTCTTCCCACCACCCCCTGTCTCTTCCCACCCCCCCTGTCTCTTCCCACCCCCCCTGTCTCTTCCCACCCCCCCCGTCTCTTCCCACCCCCCCCTCTTCCCACCCCCCCTGTCTCTTCCCACCACCCCCCTGTCTCTTCCCACCCCCCCTGTCTCTTCCCACCCCCCCCGTCTCTTCCCACCCCCCCTGTCTCTTCCCACCCCCCCTGTCTCTTCCCACCCCCCTGTCTCTTCCCACCCCCCCTGTCTCTTCCCACCCCCCCCGTCTCTTCCCACCCCCCCGTCTCCACCCCCCCGTCTCTTCCCACCACCCCCTGTCTCTTCCCACCCCCCTGTCTCTTCCCACCCCCCCTGTCTCTTCCCACCCCCCCTGTCTCTTCCCACCACCCCCTGTCTCTTCCCACCACCCCCTGTCTCTTCCCACCACCCCCTGTCTCTTCCCACCACCCCCTGTCTCTTCCCACCGCCCCCTGTCTCTTCCCACCACCCCCTGTCTCTTCCCACCACCCCCTGTCTCTTCCCACCGCCCCCTGTCTCTTCCCACCACCCCCCTGTCTCTTCCCACCCCCCCTGTCTCTTCCCACCACCCCCCTGTCTCTTCCCACCACCCCCCTGTCTCTTCCCACCACCCCCCTGTCTCTTCCCACCACCCCCCTGTCTCTTCCCACCACCCCTGTCTCTTCCCACCACCCCCTGTCTCTTCCCACCACCCCCCTGTCTCTTCCCACCACCCCCCTGTCTCTTCCCACCACCCCCCTGTCTCTTCCCACCCCCCCCTGTCTCTTCCCACCACCCCCCTGTCTCTTCCCACCACCCCTGTCTCTTCCCACCACCCCCTGTCTCTTCCCACCACCCCCTGTCTCTTCCCACCACCCCCTGTCTCTTCCCACCACCCCCCTGTCTCTTCCCACCACCCCTGTCTCTTCCCACCACCCCCTGTCTCTTCCCACCATCCCCTGTCTCTTCCCACCGCCCCCTGTCTCTTCCCACCACCCCCCTGTCTCTTCCCACCCCCCCTGTCTCTTCCCACCACCCCCTGTCTCTTCCCACCACCCCCCTGTCTCTTCCCACCCCCCCTGTCTCTTCCCACCCCCCCTGTCTCTTCCCACCACCCCCTGTCTCTTCCCACCGCCCCCCTGTCTCTTCCCACCACCCCCTGTCTCTTCCCATCACCCCCTTTTTGTAGAATAATATACCTGTAGAGTAACCTATTGTAGAATATTTGTTGGACTCCTGGTTGATTCCTGGTTGACTCCTGGTTGACTCCTTGGTTGACTCCTGGCTGATGTTCTGAAAGAGCTGCAAAATCTGGATCCCTACAAATCTGCTGGGCTAGACAATCTGGACCCTCTCTTTCTAAAATTATCTGCCGAAATTGTTGCAACCCCTATTACTAGCCTGTTCAACCTCTCTTTCGTACCGTCTGAGATCCCCAAAGATTAGAAAGCTGCCGCGGTCAACCCCCTCTTCAAATGGGGAGACACTTTAGACCCAAACTGTTACAGACCTAAATCCATCCTGCCCTGCCTTTCTAAAGTCTTCGAAAGCCAAGTTAACAAACAGATCACCGACTATTTCGAATCCCACCGTACCTTCTCCACTATGCAATCTGGTTTCCGAGCTGGTCACGGGTGCACCTCAGCCACGCTCAAGGTCCTAAACGATATCATAACCGCCATCGATAAGAGACAATACTGTGCAGCTGTATTCAACCTGGCCAAGGCTTTCGACTCTGTCAATCACCACATTCTTATCGGCAGACTCAATAGCCTTGGTTTCTCAAATGACTGCTTCGCCTGGTTCACCAACTACTTCTCTGATGGAGTTCAGTGTGTCAAATCGGAGGGCCTGTTGTCCGGACCTCTGGCAGTCTCTATGGGGGTGCCACAGGGTTCAATTCTCGGGCCGACTCTTTTCTCTGTATATATCAATGGTGTTGCTCTTGCTGCTGGTGATTCTCTGATCTACCTCTACGCAGACGACACCATTCTGTATACTTCTGGCCCTTCTTTGGACACTGTGTTAACAAACCTCCAAATGAGCTTCAGTGCCATACAACTCTCCTTCTGTGGCCTCCAACTGCTCTTAAATGCTAGTAAAACTAAATGCATGCTTTTCAACCGATTGTTGCTCGCACCCGCCCGTCCGACTAGCATCACTACTCTGGACGGTTCTGACTTAGAATATGTGGACAAATAAATATGAATCGCCAAACTCACTGGCTCCAGGTCATCTATAAGTCTTTGCTAGGTAAAGCCCCACCTTATCTCAGCTCACAGGTCACCATAGCAACACCCACCCTTAGCACGCGCTCCAGCAGGTATATTTCACTGGTCATCCCCAAAGCCAACTCCTCCTTTGCCCACCTTTCCTTCCAGTTCTCTGCTGCCAATGACTGGAACGAATTGCAAAAATCACTGAAGCTGGAATCTTATATCTCCCTCTCTACCTTTAAGCATCAGCTGTCAGAGCAGCTTACTGATCACTGTACCTGTACACAGTATCTCTACTTGCACATCATCATCTGCACATCTATCGCTCCAGTGTTAATGCTAAATTGTAATTATTTTCGCATCGAGGGCCTATTTATTGCCTTACCTCCCCACTCTTCTACATTTACACACACTGTACATATATTTTTCTATTGTGTTATTGACTGTACGTTTGTTTATGTGTAACTCTGTGTTGTTGTTTTTGTCGCACTGCTTTGCTTTATCTTGGCCAGGTCGCAGTTGTAAATGAGAACTTGTTCTCAACTGGCTTACCTGGTTAAATAAAGGTGAAATAAATCAAATATAAAATAAAAAGGGGCAGGATTAGAAGGGCAAATGTCTTTGAGGGATTTCAGTAGGGGGCAGTATTCACCTTTAGCCGCACAGTAACCTAACCTTATGATGATGTCATATAGCCCCCTTGTCTTTCATTGGCTACTTACAGTACAGTATTGCACATGCCTCAATATTATTTTGTAATTGGCAGAAATTAGAAAAAGGGGATGAAGGGTATCAGTTAGTGAACAGAACATGCAGAAACATTGAAGGTCGAGCTCATTGTTCCGTTATTATCCGTAAGCCGTAGTAGCCAGTGTGTTGTCAACCAATCAATGTTGCCCTTAGTGTGTATTCTGTGAAAACACTGGAAACTATTTGTTCGAAAGATGTTAAAATCGAGTACACATGAAAACATGATTAGATGTAGATATTGGCTACTCATATTGCGTGCCTCATTATTCTGTTTACTATTTTGATTTACTGTAGTATTCAGAGCATAATGTGTAGAATGTCTCAATGTGTCCTGACTGTATAAATAATGGGAATTATTTGCTTGAAAACGTTAAAGAGACGTCCTCAACAGTACACGGCTAACTACCAGGAAGTTTGAAAAGACGGGCTGAGTGGGCGGGGAGCTTATATTCATGAGCTCGTCTTGAAAACGCCGATGTCAAGCAACTTGGATGCAGTGACCAGTGTCACTAATTTGGTGAATCACAAAATGAACTCAAACAACATTGAAATTGCATCAATTATATATATGTATATACTTCTCCTGTTTGGTATGTCTCTTGTGATGCGGTTCACAGCAGCACTGACGGATGTGTTGACATGACAACTGCGTCAGAGTTTTGAACGACCATTCTCCACCTTTTGTTCCATGCTGGCTGAAGACCTAGCTAGCCAGTAACTAGCTAACACCAGACACAGATGAAGACCTAGTTAGCCAGTAACTAGCTAACACCAGACACAGATGAAGACCTAGCTAGCCAGTAACTAGCTAACACCAGACAGATGAAGACCTAGCTAGCCAGTAACTAGCTAACACCAGACACAGATGAAGACCTAGCTAGCCAGTAACTAGCTAACACCAGACACAGATGAAGACCTAGCTAGCCAGTAACTAGCTAACACCAGACACAGATGAAGACCTAGCTAGCCAGTAACTAGCTAACACCAGACACAGATGAAGACCTAGCTAGCCAGTAACTAGCTAACACCAGACACAGATGAAGACCTAGCTAGCCAGTAACTAGCTAACACCAGACACAGAGGAAGACCTAGCTAGCCAGTAACTAGCTAACACCAGACACAGATGAAGACCTAGCTAGCCAGTAACTAGCTAACACCAGACACAGATGAAGACCTAGCTAGCCAGTAACTAGCTAACACCAGACACAGATGAAGACCTAGCTAGCCAGTAACTAGCTAACACCAGACACAGATGAAGACCTAGCTAGCCAGTAACTAGCTAACACCAGACAAAGACCTAGCTAGCCAGTAACTAGCTAACACCAGACACAGATGAAGACCTAGCTAGCCAGTAACTAGCTAACACCAGACACAGATGAAGACCTAGCTAGCCAGTAACTAGCTAACCCCAGACACAGATGAAGACCTAGCTAGCCAGTAACTAGCTAACACCAGACACAGATGAAGACCTAGCTAGCCAGTAACTAGCTAACACCAGACAGAGATGAAGACCTAGCTAGCCAGTAACTAGCTAACACCAGACACAGATGAAGACCTAGCTAGCCAGTAACTAGCTAACACCAGACACAGATGAAGACCTAGCTAGCCAGTAACTAGCTAACACCAGACACAGAGGAAGACCTAGCTAGCCAGTAACTAGCTAACACCAGACACAGAGGAAGACCTAGCTAGCCAGTAACTAGCTAACACCAGTCACAGATGAAAGGGGAAACATATAAGTATCTTCGTCATAGATGAATAGGGTAAACTTTTAAATTATATTTTCTGACACCCTACAGTTGGCACCAGTAGAGTAGCTATCGAGCTACATAAACCAAACCCCTCTGCAAACACGCCTTCTCCGATGTTGATAACAAGGCAGTACTTATTAGACATTGTTTTCCTGCTTTGTGGGCAGTAGGCACAGTCCACACTGTACGCCATAGACTACATAGCTACACTCTTTAAAAAAAGGTGCTATCTAGAACCTAAAAGGGTTCTTCAGACTGTCCCCATAAGAGAACCCTTTGAAGAAACCAATTTGGTTCCAGGTAGAACCCTCTTGGGTTCCAGGTAAGAACCCTTTTGGATTCCAGGTAAGAACCCTTTTGGATTCCAGGTAAGAACCCTTTTGGATTCCAGGTAAGAACCCTTTTGGATTCCAGGTAAGAACCCTTTTGGATTCCAGGTAAGAACCCTTTTGGATTCCAGGTAAGAACCCTTTTGGATTCCAGGTAAGAACCTTTTCCACAGAGGGTTCTACATGGAACCCAAAAGGGTTCTACCTAGGAACCAAAACGTTTTTTAACTGGAACCAAAAAGGTTATCCTATGGGGACAGACGAATAACCCTACAAATATAGCTGTGTTTACTGTGAGCGTGGGCGAACCAACACACACACACACACACACACACACACACACACACACACACACACACACACACACACACACACACACACACACACACACACACACACACACACACACGGAATCAATGCGATGCCCCCCCCCCCCCCCCCCAAAAAAAAGTGGCTGATCATTTTCAGCATGGATAACTGCATGTGTGGATTTTTTAATGAGGGTCAGATAGTCCTGCAATATGCGTATGTGTGTCCAATCAATGCCAAGTTAAAGTGATAGTGATACAGTAGCCTGTGTCCAGAACAGTGTTGTGTACTAGGAGACTGGACCAAGTGAGCTATAATAGGTGATGATTACAATACTGTCACGGCTGTAATCTAGGTGGAAATGACCGGACCAAGGTGCAGCGTAGTGCAGCGTACATTTTCCTTTATTATTGTAAATGTCTCCAACAAAACAAGAAACAAAGAAACAACCGTGAAGCTTACTAGGGCTATAGTGCCACTAACAAAGATAACTACCCACAACTAAGGTGGAAAAACAGGCTGCCTAAGTATGATTCCCAATCAGAGACAACGATAGACAGCTGTCCCTGATTGAGAACCATACCCGGCCAAGACATAGAAATACAAAACATAGAATGCCCCCCCCCAAATCACACCCTGACCTAACCAACTAGAGAAATAAAACGGCTCTGGAATAAACAGAATGACAGACACGCTATATATTTACGTTGTCATGGCAAATGTGCGTAACGAAAACATGCATGACTACAAATGAGGTTTTGAAGTTGTTTTTTTTTACAGTAGGTGCTCTGCGTTGCTCTCACGCAGCCTTGCTGAGGAGTGATGCTGTACCTCACGTCTGTCTCATTGTCGTTTTATTAATCCGATGCGCTCCATGGTTGTGTATGCGTGTCGTGTTTCTGTGTGTGTGGCCTCTTCTGTCTACGTTCAACTAGGGGAAGCCTTTCAGCGTTTTAATCCATTGGATCCATCTATTTATTTGTTTATTTCATATAGCTAGATTACAACAGGATGCTATTGTGCTGTCATATGTATGACCCCCCCCCAGTAACCCCACACCAGAACCACCCAGTAACCCCACACCACCCCCCCCCCCAGTAACCCCACACCAGAACCCCCCCCCCCCAGGAAGAGGGAGTGTGGAACCCCAGGAAGAGTAGCTGCTGCTTTTGCAACAGCTAATGGGGATCCATATTAAAATACCAAATAGCAAAACCGTTCCATTCTGTGTTCTTAGAATCTTTTGACCAGTGAATAGAACGTCATTAGTGCTTCCGAGAGTTCTTTTGAGGAAAATGATGAAATGAATGAAACATTTGGCCTGCATCCTCTCTCATCCTTTCTTGCTACGGGGGACAGGTTTAAGCGACGGACAATCACTGTGCTCTGCGGCTCAGGCACGTAAACGTCATGTTGAATCAGTGTCTGAAGCTGTGAGGCAGTGGAGCCACACAGCGCCACACAGAGCCACACAGAGCCACACAGAGCCATAGGCGGCAATTACAGCACTGGTAGTAGAACAATGTCCGAATATACAATTATGGAGGCCTATTCTCAACTCTTAAAGCAGTGGTTCCCAACCAGGGGTACAAGGAACCCAGGGGGGACTTGGCCTATCCACAGGGGGTACTTGAGAAGATTCATCAGACCATAGTTACTGGTAAAATGCACATGAAGGGGTACATCAGGGTTACTCCGGGCAGAGCAACATTCAGTTGGTGGAACCGTAACAGCCAACCTCAGTTGGTGGAACAGTAACAGGGAACTTCAGTTGGTGGAACCGTAACAGCCAACTTCAGTTGGTGGAACCGTAACAGGGAACTTCAGTTGGTGGAACCGTAACAGGGAACTTCAGTTGGTGGAACCGTAACAGCCAACTTCAGTTGGTGGAACCGTAACAGCCAACTACAGTTGGTGGAACCGTAACAGGGAACTTCAGTTGGTGGAACCGTAACAGCCAACTTCAGTTGGTGGAACCGTAACAGGGAACCGTAACAGCCAACTTCAGTTGGTGGAACCGTAACAGGGAACCGTAACAGGGAACTTCAGTTGGTGGAACCGTAACAGCCAACTTCAGTTGGTGGAACCGTAACAGGGAACCGTAACAGCCAACTACAGTTGGTGGAACCGTAACAGAAAAAGGTTGGGAACCACTGGTGTACACTACCCTAACACATGGATCACCTACCCTATGGATCATCTACCCTATGGATCATCTACCCTATGGATCATCTCCTCTAACACATGGATCATCTACCCTATGGATCATATACCCTATGGATCATCTACCCTATGGATCATCTACCCTATGGATCATCTACCCTATGGATCATCTACCCTATGGATCATCTACCCTATGGATCATCTACCCTATGGATCATCTACCCTATGGATCATATACCCTATGGATCATCTACCCTATGGATCATCTACCCTATGGATCATCTACCCTATGGATCATCTACCCTATGGATCATCTCCTCTAACACATGGATCATCTACCCTATGGATCATATACCCTATGGATCATCTACCCTATGGATCATCTACCCTATGGATCATCTACCCTATGGATCATCTACCCTATGGATCATCTCCTCTAACACATGGATCATCTACCCTATGGATCATCTACCCTATGGATCATCTACCCTATGGATCATCTACCCTATGGATCATCTACCCTATGGATCATCTCCTCTAACACATGGATCATCTACCCTATGGATCATATACCCTATGGATCATCTACCCTATGGATCATCTACCCTATGAATCATCTACCCTATGGATCATCTACCCTATGGATCATCTACCCTATGGATCATCTCCTCTAACACATGGATCATCTACCCTATGGATCATCTACCCTATGGATCATCTACCCTATGGATCATCTACCCTATGGATCATCTACCCTATGGATCATCTACCCTATGGGATCATCTACCCTATGGATCATCTCCTCTAACACATGGATCATCTACCCTATGGATCATATACCCTATGGATCATCTACCCTATGGATCATCTACCCTATGGATAATCTACCCTATGGATCATCTACCCTAACACATGGATCATCTACCCTATGGATCATCTACCCTATGGATCATCTACCCTATGGATCATCTACCCTATGGATCATCTACCCTATGGATCATCTACCCTATGGATCATCTACTGAGGGGACACCATGCAGTAAGGTTGCCTTGTTCAACCCCTATCTTAGTGTACAATGTTACTTGTTTTAAAATGTCCAAGCGTAATGTTTTATAACATGTTACAAGCATTTCGCTACACTCGCAATAACATCTGCTAACCATGTGTATGTGACCAATAAAATGTTTTTGGTCACATAAAATGGAAACATTTCTAAAAACCTGTGTTCACCTCCCGTGTGGCGCAGCAGTCTAAGGCACTGCACCGCAGTGCTTGAGGCATCACTACAGACCCGGGTTCGATCCCAGACTGTGTCTCAGCTGGCCGCCACCGGGAGACCAACAAGGCGGCGCAGAATTGGTCCAGCGTCGTCCGGCTTAGGGGAGGGTTTGGCCGGCCGGGATGTCCTTGTCCCGTCGTGCTTTAGCGGCTCCTGTGGTGGGCTGGGCTCATGCACGCTGACACGGTCGGCAGTTGTACAATGTTTCCTCCGACACATTGGTGCGGCTAGCTTTCGGGTTAAGAGAGAAGTGTGTCAAAAAAAACAGTGCAGCTTGGCAGGGCTGTGTTTCGGAGGACTCGTGGCTCTCCACCTTCGCCTCTCCTGAGTCCGTACGGGAGTTGCAGCGATGGGACAAGACTGTAACTACCAATTGGCTATCGAGAAATTGGGGAGAAGTAAATTATTATTTTTTAAATACCTGTTTTTGTTTTGTCATTATGGGGTATTGTGATGTCATGATGGGGTATTGTGATGTCATTATGGGGTATTGTGTGTAGATTGATGAAGGAAAGAAAGCAATTTGAATCCATTTTAAAATAAGGCTGTAACGTAACAAATTGTGGGAAAAGGGAAGGGGTCTGAAAACTTTCCGAATGCTCTGTACGTTGTGATTGGATGAACGTGGCACGATGGCAGCCTAATAAAGGAGACCTTTGAAGTGATTTGTTTGACAATCAGATGAAAACATCATAACTGGTTGTGTTTATGCCACAATAAAAGGTTATACATGGTAAAAGTTAAATGACAAATCTTTACGACTAGGCCCACAGAGATCCTATTAAATTAAATGGGGTTCTATATGTAAGTCTATGATTAGGCACATCAAATATTTTGGTACATATTGGAGGTCCCCGTACCAGGAAGAAATTAATTTTTACACCTGGTTTATATACAGTATATTTGAGTTACAGGAGAGATAGATGGGACACACACACAAAACGGACAATAGCAGATAGATAGAAGCACAAACCAAGGTTACCACGTTTACATGTTGTGCTCATCCTTTCTGTCTCTCAATATGTATCCTACTGCTGTTTCTCCTTTCTGCCTCTCAATATGTATCCTACTGCTTGTTTCTCCTTTCTGTCTCTCAATATGTATCCTACTGCTGGTTTCTCCTTTCTGTCTCTCAATATGTATCCTACTGCTAGTTTCTCCTTTCTGTCTCTCAATATGTATCCTACTGCTGGTTTCTCCTTTCTGCCTCTCAATATGTATCCTACTGCTGGTTTCTCCTTTCTGCCTCTCAATATGTATCCTACTACTGGTTTCTCCTTTCTGTCTCTCAATATGTATCCTACTGCTTGTTTCTCCAATATGTCAACATGTTTAACTGTCTATGCAGAAATAGAACATGAAAGCATGTATGTTTGTGTACACACTTGATACAACTAATACATTTATCCTCAAGATTTGAATCAGGTGTGTAAGTGCCAGGGCCAGAATTGGGTTATATTATATCACAGAAACGTACTTAAACATGTACATTGACCTGCCACTACTACTGTATATAATTTAAATATTTAAATGATATGCCACTACTACTTATATAATTTAAATATTTAAATGATATGCCACTACTACTTATATAATTTAAATATTTAAAGGATATGCACTACTACTTATATCATTTAAATGCCTTTTCTTATGTTCTGTCAATAGACGTAGAATGATAGAACATTGACTTGAATGGGGATTTGTGTTCTAGTAACTCTATTTCTATGCTCCAGACAGCCATGCACAGTGTTACTGGATCCATGGAAATATAAATACCTAGAGCTGGTTAAAAGCCCTACAGACAACAGCAATGTACGGCAGTGCAGTTGATCGTTGACTTGAATGGGAATTGTCTGTTTCTAGTCATTTTATTTATATGCTTCTACAGTACCAGTACTTAATCAGCATGACTACCACAGCATTCTGCAGTGATACGCCATCTCATCTGGTTTGCGCTTAGAACAATGACCCACAACACACCTCCAGGCTGTGTCAGGGCTATTTGACCAGGAAGGAGAGTGATGGAGTGCTGCATCAGATGACCTGGCCTCCACAATCACCTGACCTCAACCCAATTGAGTTGAGTTTGGGATGAGTCGGACTGCAGAGTGAAGTAAAAGCAGCCAACAAGTGCTCAGTTTCTGTGGGAACTCCTTCAAGACTGTTGGATAAGCATTCCAGGTGAAGCTGGTTGAGAGAATGCCAAGAGTGTGCAAGCTGTCATCAAGGCAAAGGGTGGCTACTTTGAAGAATCTAAAATTATATGATATAGAATATACAGTACTGTGCAAAAGTTTTAAGCAGGTGTGAATAAAATGCTGTAAAGTAAGAAAGCTTTCAAAACTAGACATGTTAATAGATTATATTTATCCATTAACTAAATGCAAAAGTGAGTGAACAGAAAAAAAATCTATATCAAATCAATATGTGGTGTGACCACCCTTCGCCTTCAAGACAGCATCAATTCTTCTAGGTATAGTTTTTGAAGGAACTCGGCAGGTATGTTGGGCCAAACATCTTGGAGAACTTACCACAGTTCTTCTGTGTATTTAGGCCACCTCAGGTGCTCCTCTCTCTACATGTAATCCCAGACAGACTTGATGACGTTGAGATCAGGTCTCTGTGGGGGCCATGCCATCACTTCCAGGAATATTTGTTCTTTTTTACGCTGAAGGATAACTCTTAATGACTTTCCATGTATGTTTGGGGTCGTTGTCATGCTGCAGAATACATTTGGGGCCAATCAGATGCCTCCCTGATGGTATTGCATGATGGACAAGTATCTGCCTGTACTTCTCAGCATTGAGGAGACCGTTAGTTCTGACCAAATCCCCAACTCCGTTTGCAGAAATGCAACCCCGAACTTGCAAGGATTCCTCCATCATGCTTCACTGTTGCCAGCAGACACTCATTAGTGAACCGCTCTCCAGCCCCTTCGGCGAACAAACTGACATCTGCTACAGACAAATATTTCAAATTTTAACTCATCAGTCCAGAGCACCTGCTGCCATTTTTCTGCACCCCAGTTCCTGTGATTTCATACATAGTTGAGTCACTTGGCCTTGCAAAAGAGCTTGGACAGCACATTTTTGAAAAACCCTCGTCTGCCTTGACATGTCTGCCTGGGAGAGAACCTTGTGTCTTGTTGCTGTACTCAGTCTTGACTTTTGACAGTAAACTGTCCTCAGCAACCTCACCATGTTAGCAGAGTTTGACTGTTTCCTCACCCAGTTGTATTCATCCTACACAGCTGTTTCTGGTTTCAGTGAACGATTGTGTGTCAACCTTCGTATTGAATTGATGATCATTAGCACCTGTTTGGTATAAGTGTTTAATCGTACACCTTGACTATATGCCTACAAAATCCCTGACTTTGTACACGTGTACCTACAAGAATTGTTGTTGTTTTGAAGGCAAAGGGTGGTCACACCAAATATGGATTCGATTTTTCGTCTGTTCACTCACTTTGCATTTAGTTCATTAATAAATGTAATCTATTAACTAGTTTTGAAAGCTTTCTTACTTTACAGCATTTTTTCACACCTGCGCTAAAACCTTAGCACAGCACTGTAAAATATTATTCTATAATATAAAATAGCAACAAAAGAAAATAAAGAAAAATCCTTGAATGACGACGTATGTCCAAACTTTTGACTAATACTGTACATCAGACACAGTGTGACTCCCCCATGACACTATAAAGGGACCCTGCACATACACAGTGTGACTCCCCCATGACACTATAAAGGGATCCTGCACATACACAGTGTGACTCCCCCATGACACTATAAAGGGATCCTGCACATACACAGTGTGACTCCCCCATGACACTATAAAGGGATCCTGCACATACACAGTGTGACTCCCCCATGACACTATAAAGGGACCCTGCACATACACAGTGTGACTCCCCCATGACACTATAAAGGGATCCTGCACATACACAGTGTGACTCCCCCATGACACTATAAAGGGATCCTGAACATACACAGTGTGACTCCCCCATGACACTATAAAGGGATCCTGCACATACTCAGTGTGACTCCCCCATGACACTATAAAGGGATCCTGCACATACACAGTGTGACTCCCCCATGACACTATAAAGGGATCCTGCACATACTAATAGAATGACTAGAGAGGACAAAACCCCGCTGAACACACCCAATGTCTGTCAGTCGAGTATCTTCTATAGGCTCTATTTCTACGCCTGGCATATAGGAATAGAATGACTAAGGATATGAAAAGACCAATGCTGAGTTAGGCCCCTTCTATATATTATATTCCTATGGCCCGGGGGCTGCTCTTTCAACAGCAGTTGACAGTACTATTAAACAGTGATTACATTACATGATGAAGACATTAATGGCATTACATACTCTGAGTGCACACACACACACACACACACACACACACACACACACACACACACACACACACACACACACACACACACACACACACACACACACACACACACACACACACAGACGATGTCATGACCACCGTTACATACTGAGTGCACGTGCACACACACGCACACACACACACACACACACACACACACACACACACACACACACACACACACACACACACACGCACAGACGATGTCATGACCACCGTTACATACTGAGTGCTTCTCCTAATGCTGTGGAATCCTAATGGAGGTCCCTGTTGAGGCATGATTTATTCAACTCCACACGGTTCTCCCACGTCTCTAATGGCACCCTATTCCCTACATAGTGCACCCTATTAAACCCCTATGAGCCCTAGTGCACTAATGTAGGGAATAGGGTGGTATTTGAGATGCATCAGGATCAGGTTCACTTTGTCAAGGGCACTTACTGCATTACATTAGCACCTGAACAGGATGTAATGGAACCGTTTTACCCAGATAGATCCTCTCTTGTCTTCTACAGTATCTATTATCTAGCAGAGAACATGTCTTGCCGTTCCTGGTGGGATAGACAGACAGACGGACAGACGGACAGACGGACGGACGGACGGATGGATAGGCTCTCTGTCCACGGCTCTTCACATCCACCCATTAGTTTGTGCTGTCTTGTCAACTCCTACAATGGTGCTGTCTTGTCAACTCCTAAAATGGTGCTGTCTTGTCAACTCCTAAAATGGTGCTGTCTTGTCAACTCCTACAATGGTGCTGTCTTGTCAACTCCTACGGTGGTGTTGTCTTGTCAACTCCTACAATGGTGCTGTCTTGTCAACTCCTACAATGGTGCTGTCTTGTCAACTCCTAAAATGGTGCTGTCTTGTCAACTCCTACGATTGTGCTGTCTTGTCAACTCCTAAAATGGTGCTGTCTTGTCAACTCCTACAATGGTGCTGTCTTGTCAACTCCTACAATGGTGCTGTCTTGTCAACTCCTAAAATGGTGCTGTCTTGTCAACTCCTACAATGGTGCTGTCTTGTCAACTCCTAAAATGGTGCTGTCTTGTCAACTCCTACAATGGTGCTGTCTTGTCAACTCCAACAATGGTGCTGTCTTGTCAACTCCTACAATGGTGCTGTCTTGTCAACTCCTACAAGTGTGCTGTCTTGTCAACTCCTAAAATGGTGCTGTCTTGTCAACTCCTACAAGTGTGCTGTCTTGTCAACTCCTAAAATGGTGCTGTCTTGCCAACTCCTACGGTTGTCAGATCTTAATTTGACCCAGCGGTTTCCTGTTTGCTTATGGCCGTGTACAGCTCATTGAGTGGGGTGTTAGTTACAGCGTCGGTTTGCGGTGGTAAATAGACAGCTACGAAACTCTCTTGGTAAATCGTATGGTCTACAGCTTGTCATGAGATACTCTACCTCATTCGAGCAAAATCTTGAGGCTTCCTTACTATTAGATTTCGTGCACCAGGTGAATCCAGGTGAAAGCTATGATCCTTTATGGATAATTTTTATTTTATTTTTTTATCACTATCACTTTTTAAATCCACTTCAATTACTTCTTTCAGAAAGTATTCTCACCTAATTTAGTTGTGTATTAAATATTTAACAAATTTAGATTTTTTGGGGGGGGGTCACTGGTCTACACACAATACCCCATAATGTCAAAGTGTAATTATGGTTTTAAAAGAAAAAAAAACGTTTTTATTAAAAATGAAAAGTTGAAATGTCTTGAGTCAATAAGTATTCAACCCCTTTGTTATGGTAAACCTAAATACGTTCAGGAGTAAAAATGTGCTTACCATGTCACATTAATAAGTTGCATGGACTCTGTGTACAATAATAGTGTTTAACATGATTTTTGAATGACTACCTCATCTCTGTACCCCACACATACAATTATCTGTAAGGTCCTTCAGTCGAGCAGTGAATTTCAAACACAGATTCAACCACAAACACACAGGGAGGTTTTCCAATACCTTGCAAATAAGGGAACCTATTGGTAGATGTGAGAAAATAAAAAAAAGTAGACATTGAATATCCCTTTGAGCATGGTGAAGTTATTAATTACACTTTAGATAGTGTATCAATACACCCAGTCACTACAAAGATACAGGTGTTCTTCCTAACTCAGTTGCTGGAGAGGAAGGAAACTGCTCAGGGATCTTACCATGAGGACAATGGTGACTTTAAAATAGTTACAGCGTTTAATGGCTGTGATAGGAGAACACTGAGGATGAATCAACAACATTGTAGTTACTCCACAATTTTAAACTAAATGACAGTGAACAAAAAAGCTTGTACAGAATAGAAATATTTCAAAACATGAATCAGGTTTGAAAAAAGGCAGTAAAGTAATACTGAAAAAAATAAAAAAAATAAAGAAATCACTGAGTAACTTTCATATTTTCAAGTATAATGGGGTTGCATCATTTAATGGGTATGCTTGTAATCGTTAAGGACTGTGTGTGGTTTGTTGTCCTGCAGACTTAGTCAGGTGTCAAAACTGCAGTCATCTACATTCATCCACCCTCTGCCGGGACGCTACCAGTGACAATGTGCATATAGCACAGCACAGATAGAAACAAAATGGAGCATCACAATCACTCTCATGTACCTACAGAACCACTGGCCACCAACTTCCCTCAGCTCTGCTCTGTGCCAATTGAAAGACTTCTAAAGTCCCCATTAGCCTTTAAGTCAACTACAGAAATCCTCTGGGGAAACAGCCAGTAGATCTTTAATTAAACAACAGCAGAGACTCCTGAGGGCAGACACTGAGAGTTTATTTCTCTTTATAACTGCAGACGGTTCAGTTGATATGGTGCCTTTCTTTGGACATAATCTCTTTTTAAGTTCAGTTTTTTTTTCGGAGAGTTTTGTTGTTACTCTTTTACATTATCACTCTACATTTCCAGAACGACTTTTGTTCGTTTTCTCAACAAATAACTAGCCGTGTAGCTAGTAGTAGAAAAAATACATGGGAAAAACCCAGCTAGCTGTTTCTTACACTCTTGAGCAAAGGAAAATCCTGCCGCTGGAGTGGAAAGAGACCCTGAGAATAAATAACTAGCTAATGCTGGGCCTCCCGGGTGGCGCAGTGGTCTAGGGCACTGCATCGCAGTGCTAGCTGCGCCACCAGAGTCTCTGTCGCAGCCGGCCGGGAGGTCCGTGGGGCGACGCACAATTGGCCTAGCGTCGTCCGGGTTAGGGAGGGTTTGGCCGGTAGGGATATCCTTGTCTCATCGCGCTCCAGCGACTCCTGTGGCGGGCCGGGCGCAGTGCGCGCTAACCAAGGGGGCCAGGTACACGGTGTTTCCTCCGACACATTGGTGCGGCTGGCTTCCGGGTTGGAGGCGCGCTGTGTTAAGAAGCAGTGCGGCTTGGTTGGGTTGTGCTTCGGAGGACGCGTGGCTTTCGACCTTCGTCTCTCCCGAGCCCGTACGGGAGTTGTAGCGATGAGACAAGATAGTAATTACTAGCGATTGGATACCACGAAAATTGGGGAGAAAACGGGATAAAAAAATAAAATAAAAAATTAAAATTAAAAACTAGCTAATGCTAATGCTAGAGGGAGAGAACAGCTTAGAACGGCTAGCACAGCCATTAGCCAACCTGATATTATCGACCAAAGCATGCAGACCACCTGGGCTCAAATACAGGTTCAAACAATCCTTCAAGTAGTTTGATTTCCTGTTTGAGTGCCAGGCGGGCAGGGTTTGGGGATTTTCTGTTGGTTCCATTAGGATGAAGGATTTGAAATAATTTCCAATAGTATTTGAACGAGCCGAGCTGGGCATGGGACTGGGGGACAGGGGGAGTGGGGGACAGGGGGATAGGGGGAGTGGCGGACAGGGGGACTGGGGGAGTGGGGGACAGGGGGAGTGGGGGACAGGGGGATAGGGGGACTGGCGGACAGCGGGACTGGGGGACAGGGGGACAGGGGGAATGGGGGACAGGGGGAGTGGGGGAGTGGGGGACAGGGGGATAGGGGGACTGGGGGACAGGGGGAGTGGGGGAGTGGGGGACGGGGGGAGTGGGGGACAGGGGGAGTGGCGGACAGGGGGATAGGGGGAGTGGGGGATAGGGGGAGTGGCGGACTGGGGGATAGGGGGAGTGGCGGACAGGGGGACAGGGGGAGTGGGGGCGCAATCTGAGAGTGTGTTAGACACCACAGAGGGTTACCCACCTACAGTCCCTACCCACCTACAGTCCCTACCCACCTACAGTCCCTACCCACCTACAGTTCCTACCCACCTACAGTCCCTACCTTCTACAGTCCCTACCTACCTACAGTCCCTACCCACCTACAGTCCCTACCTACCTACCTACAGTCCATACCTACCTACAGTCCCTACCTACCTACAGTCCATACCTACCTACAGTCCCTACCTACCTACAGTCCCTACCTACCTACCTACAGTACCTACCCACCTACAGTCCCTACCTACCTACAGTCCCTACCCAGCTACAGTCCCTACCTACCCACAGTCCCTACCCACCTACAGTCCCTACAGTCCCTACAGTCCCTACCCACCTACAGTCCCTACCTACCTACAGTCCCTACCTACCTACAGTCCCTACCTAGCTACAGTCCCTACCCACCTACAGTCCCTACCTACCTACAGTCCCTACCCAGCTACAGTCCCTACCTACCTACAGTCCCTACCCACCTACAGTCCCTACCTACCTACAGTCCCTACCTACCTACAGTCCCTACCTAGCTACAGTCCCTACCCACCTACAGTCCCTACCTACCTACAGTCCCTACCCACCTACAGTCCCTACCTACCTACAGTCCCTACCTACCTACAGTCCCTACCCACCTACAGTCCCTACCTACCTACAGTCCCTACCTACCTACAGTCCCTACCCACCTACAGTCCCTACCCACCTACAGTCCCTACCCACCTACAGTCCCTACCCACCTACAGTCCCTACCTACCTACAGTCCCTACCCACCTACAGTCCCTACCCACCTACAGTCCCTACCTACCTACAGTCCCTACCCACCTACAGTCCCTACCTACCTACAGTCCCTACCCATCTACAGTCCCTACCCACCTACAGTCCCTACCCATCTACAGTCCCTACCCACCTACAGTCCCTACCTACCTACAGTCCCTACCTACCTACAGTCCCTACCCACCTACAGTCCCTACCCACCTAGAGTCCCTACCTACCTACAGTCCCTACCCACCTACAGTCCCTACCCACCTACAGTCCCTACCTACCTACCTACAGTCCCTACCCACCTACAGTCCCTACCCACCTACAGTCCCTACCTACCTACAGTCCCTACCTACCTACCTACAGTCCCTACCCACCTACAGTCCCTACCTACCTACAGTCCCTACCTACCTACAGTCCCTACCCACCTACAGTCCCTACCCACCTACAGTCCCTACCCACCTACAGGCCCTACTTACCTATCGTCTGTACAGTCTCTACCTACCTACAGTCCCTACAGTCCCTACCTACATTCCCTACAGTCCATACCTACCTACAGTCCCTACTTACCTACAGTCCCTACTTACCTACAGTCCCTACCTACCTACAGTCCCTACCTACCTACCGTCTGTACAGTCCCTACCTACCTACAGTCCCTACAGTCCATACCTACCTACAGTCCCTACCCACCTACAGTCCCTACAGTCCCTACCTACATTCCCTACAGTCCATACCTACCTACAGTCCCTACTTACCTACAGTCCCTACTTACCTACAGTCCCTACCTACCTACAGTCCCTACCTACCTACCGTCTGTACAGTCCCTACCCACCTACAGTCCCTACAGTCCATACCTACCTACAGTCCATACCCACCTACAATCCTTACAGTCCCTACCTACCTATAGTCCCTACCTACCTACAGTCCCTACCTACCTACAGTCCCTACAGTCCCTACCCACCTACAGTCCCTACAGTCCATACCTACCTACAGTCCCTACCCACCTACAGTCCCTACAGTCCATACCTACCTACAGTCCCTACCTACCTACAGTCCCTACCTACCTACAGTCTCTACCCACCTACTGTCCTTACAGTCCATACCTACCTACAGTCCCTACCTACCTACAGTCCCTACCTACCTACAGTCCCTACCTACCTACAGTCCCTACCTACCTACAGTCCCTACCCACCTACAGTCCCTACCTACCTACAGTCCCTACCTACCTACAGTCCCTACCCACCTACAGTCCCTACAGTCCCTACCCACCTACTGTCCTTACAGTCCATACCTACCTACAGTCCATACCTACCTACAGTCCCTACCTACCTACAGTCCCCACAGTCCCTACCTTTTTCAAATCAAATCAAAGTTTATTTGTCACGTGCGCCGAATACAACAGGTGTAGACCTTACAGTGAAATGCTTACTTACAGGCTCTAACCAATAGTGCAAAAAAGGTATTAGGTGAACAATAGGTAGGTAAAGAAATAAAACAACAGTAAAAAGACAGGCTATATACAGTAGCGAGGCTATAAAAGTAGTGAGGCTACATACAGACACTGGTTAGTCAGGCTGATTGAGGTAGTATGTACATGTAGATATGGTTAAAGTGGCTATGCATATATGATAAACAGAGAGTAGCAGCAGCGTAAAAAGAGGGGTTGGGGGCACACAATGCAAATCGTCCCGGTAACCATTTGATTACCTGTTCAGGAGTCTTTTGGCTTGGGGGTAAAAACTGTTGAAGCCTTTTTGTCCTAGACTTGGCACTCCGGTACCGCTTGCCATGCGGTAGTAGAGAGAACAGTCTGACTGGGGTGGCTGGGGTCTTTGACAATTTTTAGGGCCTTCCTCTGACACCGTCTGGTGTAGAGGTCCTGGATGGCAGGCAGCTTGGCCCCAGTGATGTACTGGGCCGTACGCACTACCCTCTGTAGTGCAGTGATGCAAACAGTCAGGATGCTCTCGATGCTGTAGAACCTTTTGAGGATCTCAGGACCCATGCCAAATCTTTTTAGTTTCCTGAGGGGGAATAGGTTTTGTCATGCACTCTTCACAACTGTCTTGGTGTGTTTGGACCATTCTAGTTTGTTGTTGATGTGGACACCGAGGAACTTGAAGCTCTCAACCTGCTCCACTACAGCCCAGTCGATGAGAATGAGGGCGTGCTCGGTCCTCCTTTTCCTGTAGTCCACAATCATCTCCTTAGTCTTGGTTACGTTGAGGGATAGGTTGTTATTCTGGCACCACCCGGCCAGGTCTCTGACCTCCTCCCTATAGGCTGTCTCATCGTTGTCGGTGATCAGGCCTCCCACTGTTGTGTCGTCTGCAAACTTAATGATGGTGTTGGAGTCGTGCCTGGCCATGCAGTCGTGGGTGAACAGGGAGTACAGGAAGAGACTGAGCACGCACCCTTGTGGAGCTCTAGTGTTAAGGATCAGCGTGGCAGATGTGATGTTACCTACCCTCACCACCTGGGGGCGGCCCGTCAGGAAGTCCAGGATCCAGTTGCAGAGGGAGGTGTTTAGTCCCAGGATCCTTAGCTTAGTGATGAGCTTTGAGGGCACTATGGTGTTGAACGCTGAGCTGTAGTCAATGAGTAGCATTCTCACATAAGTGTTCCTTTTGTCCAGGTGGGAAAGAGTAGTGTGGAGTGCAATAGAGATTGCATCATCTGTGGATCTGTTGGGGCGGTATGCAAATTGAAGTGGGTGTAGGGTTTCTGGGATAATGGTGTTGACGTGAGACATTACCAACCTTTCAAAGCACTTCATGGCTACAGACGTGAGTGCAACGGGTCTACAGCCCTATCTACAGCCAACCTCTTTGGTTGAGTGTTCTCACTAACGGTTCCTGGTGAATCGTCATTGGTTGAGTGTTCTCACTAACGGTTCCTGGTGAATCGTCATTGGTTGATTGTTCTCACTAACGGTTCCTGGTGAATCGTCATTGGTTGAGTGTTCTCACTAACGGTTCCTGGTGAATCGTCATTGGTTGAGTGTTCTCACTAACGGGGTCTGGTGAATCGTCATTGGTTGAGTGTTCTCACTAACGGGGTCTGGTGAATCGTCATTGGTTGAGTGTTCTCACTAACGGTGTCTGGTGAATCATTCTTACCTCTTCTTCTAGGGGTTTGATCATGAGTTAGAAGACGACACACTCTGCAAGTGATTTATCATCGGACACAAACACTCAATCAACCGAACAACTCAACCAACCAACCACTCAACTCAACCAACTCAACCAACCAACCAACCAACCAACCAACCAACCAACCAACCAACCAACCACTCAACCAACCAACCACTCAACCAACCAACCAACCACTCAACCAACCAACCAACCAACCACGAGGTAAGATTTGTGTTATCTGTTGTGTATGAGTGATAGTGAGATGGTGTGTGTGTGTGTGTGTGTGTGTGTGATAGCACCACAGTGTGTACTGGGTGTGATAAGGGCTGGGGGAAGCCTTGTTCTCTGTGAGGTAGTTTATATCACCCCTCCATCGTCTCTCTCTCTCTCTCTCTCTCTCTCTCTCTCTCTCTCTCTCTCTCTCTCTCTCTCTCTCTCTCTCTCATAACTTAAAGAGCTGTGACCCCCCCCCCCCCCCCACCATGTAAAATATGGTCAAGAAGTCTATTTATGCTGAAAAAAATCTCAACTCAACATGTAAAGTGTTGGTAACATGTTTTATGAACTGATATTAAAGAACCCCAAAATTGCTGTAGATTTCCAATACGGATTTATTTCTCTCAAATTTTGTGCACAAATTTGTTTCCGTCCCTGTTAGTGAGCATTTCTCCTTTTGCCAAGATAATCCATCCACCTGACAGGTGTGGCATATCAACAAGCTGATTAAACAGCATTATCATTACACAGGTGCACCTTGTGCTGGGGACAATAAAAGGCCACTAAATGCAGTTTTGTCACAGAACACAATGCCACAGATGTCTCAAGTTTTGAGGGAGCGTTCAAATGGCATGCTGACTGCAGGAATGTCCACCAGAGCTGTTGCCAGAGAATTTAATGTTCATTTCTCTACCATAAGCCGCCTCCAACGTTGTTTTAGAGAATTTGGCAGTACGTCCAACCAGCCTCACAGCCGCAGAACACATGTAACCACGCCAGCCCAGGACCTCCACATCTGGCTTCTTCACCTGTCGTGATCGTCTGAGACCAGCCACCCAGACAGCTGATGAAATTATGGGTTTGCACAACCGAAGAATTTCTGCACAAACTGTCAGAAACCGTCTCAGGGAAGCTCATCTGCATGCTCGTTGTCCTCATCGGGGTCTTGATCTGACTGCAGTTCGGCGTCGTAACCGACTTCAGTGGGGAAATGCTCACCTTCAATGGCCACTGGCATGCTGGAGTAGTGTGCTCTTTACGTATGAATCCCAGTTTCAACTGTACCGGGCAGTATGGCGTTTTGTGGGCGAGCGGCTTGCTGATGTCAATGTTGTGAACAGAATGTCCCGCGGTGGGGTTATTGTATGGGTAGGCATAAGCTACGGACAACGAATACAATTGCATTTTATCCATGGCAATTTGAATGCGCAGAAATACCATGACGAGATCCTGAGGCCCATTCATCCTCCGCCACCACCTCATGTTTCAGCATGATAATGCACGGCCTCACGTCGCCAGGATCTGTACACAATTCCTGGAAGCTGAAAATGTCCCAGTTCTTGCATGGCCTGCACACTCACCAGACATGTCACCCATTGATCATGTTTGGGATGCTCTGGATCGACGTGTACGACAGCGTGTTCCAGTTCCTGCCAGTATCCAGCTACTTCACACAGTCATTGAAGAGGAGTGGGTCAACGTTCCACAGACCATAATCAACAGCCTGATCGACTCTATGTGAAGGAGATGTGTCCCGCTGCATGAGGCAAATGGTCACACCAGATACTGACTGGTTTTCTGATCCATGTCCCTACATTTTGTTTTTAAGCTTATCTGTGACCAACAGATGCATATCTGTATTCCCAGTCATGTGAAATCCATAGATTAGGGCCTAATTACTTTATTTAAATTGACTGATTTTCCTTATAATGAATTGTAACTCAGTAAAAATCATAGAAATTGTTGCATGTTACGTTTTTCTATTTTTGTTCGGTGTAGATTTAGAAATATGTTTGAAAAATACAGAAGAATAGAACACCACTTGAATAGAGAGTTAAACGTGAGGTGTTGTCATGGTAACTCTTCCTCTTCCTCCTTTGATCATGTGACATGCTCTCTTGACTTCATGGTTTGATTGATTGATGTTTTTATTTGCCGGGTTTAAAAAAACAAACAACAACAACACACACAGACACACAGACACACAGACACACACACACACACACACACACACACACACACACACACACACACACACACACACACACACACACACACACACACACACACACACACATACACACACACACACTCTACAGGGATAACAGAGAGAAGAAGAAACAAGTCAGATGCAATGTGTATCTTTCACTGTCTGTTTGATGTATGGTTAGATTCACTATGGGGCTTCATCAAAAGTAGTGCACTACACTGTATGTGAAATAGGGTGTCATTTGAGATTTACAGTGTGAGATCAGACTTCATAGATGTTGTAGACGCTACAATCCAGCTGGAGACCTCACCAAGGTTCACAGGACACCTCCAGAATAGAACGGACACACAGAACAGGAAGTGATGCGTGTGTTCTGGTACAACTGATGGGGCGTGTGGGAATGTAGACAGATCTCGCGTCATAAACGTTGTATCCAGATTGTTAGGCTCTATCGTTCCTTTAGAACTCTGTAACCAAACAATCCCGTTCCTTTAGAACTCTGTAACAAAATATAACCCGTTCCTTTAGAACTCTGTAACAAAACAATCCCGTTCCTTTAGAACTCTGTAACAAAACAATCCCGTTCCTTTAGAACTCTGTAACCAAACAATCCCGTTCCTTTAGAACTCTGTAACAAAACAATCCCGTTCCTTTAGAACTCTGTAGCAAAACAATCCCGTTCCTTTAGAACTCTGTAACAAAACAATCCCGTTCCTTTAGAACTCTGTAGCAAAACAATCCCGTTCCTTTAGAACTCTGTAGCAAAACAATCCCGTTCCTTTAGAACTCTGTAACAAAACAATCCCGTTCCTTTAGAACTCTGTAACAAAACAACCCCGTTCCTTTAGAACTCTGTAGCAAAACAATCCCGTTCCTTTAGAACTCTGTAACAAAACAATCCCGTTCCTTTAGAACTCTGTAACAAAACAATCCCGTTCCTTTAGAACTCTGTAACAAAACAATCCCGTTCCTTTAGAACTCTGTAACAAAACAATCCCGTTCCTTTAGAACTCTGTAACAAAACAATCCCGTTCCAAGTATTGTAACTCTGATAAAACTGTTTCTTCAAAATCTATGGGATTTTTCTTCACTGAAAAATAGATCCTTGCATGCTACATCAGTTCTGGTGTTTTTTTTATTACTAATTATGCCGTAATTCCGATCCTTATTCACCCCCTACTGCATGGTAGTTGTAACGCTCTGGGACAGTTGTAACGCTCTGGGACAGTTGTAACGCTCTGGGACAGTTGTAACGCTCTGGGACAGTTGTAACGCTCTGGGACAGTTGTAACGCTCTGGGACAATTGTAACGCTCTGGGACAGTTGTAACGCTCTGGGACAGTTGTAACGCTCTGGGACAGTTGTAACGCTCTGGGACAATTGTAACGCTCTGGGACAGTTGTAATGCTCTGGGACAGTTGTAATGCTCTGGGACAGTTGTAACGCTCTGGGACAGTTGTAACGCTCTGGGACAGTTGTAACGCTCTGGGACAGTTGTAACGCTCTGGGACAATTGTAATGCTCTGGGACAGTTGTAATGCTCTGGGACAGTTGTAATGCTCTGGGACAGTTGTAATGCTCTGGGACAGTTGTAATGCTCTGGGACAGTTGTAATGCTCTGGGACAGTTGTAATGCTCTGGGACAGTTGTAATGCTCTGGGACAGTTGTAACGCTCTGGGACAGTTGTAACGCTCTGGGACAGTTGTAACGCTCTGGGACAGTTGTAACGCTCTGGGACAGTTGTAACGCTCTGGCACAGTTGTAACGCTCTGGGACAGTTGTAACGCTCTGGGACAGTTGTAACGCTCTGGGACAGTTGTAACGCTCTGGGACAGTTGTAACGCTCTGGGACAGTTGTAATGCTCTGGGACAGTTGTAATGCTCTGGGACAATTGTAATGCTCTGGGACAGTTGTAACGCTCTGGGACAGTTGTAACGCTCTGGGACAGTTGTAACGCTCTGGGACAGTTGTAACGCTCTGGACAATTGTAACGCTCTGGACAATTGTAATGCTCTGGGACAGTTGTAACGCTCTGGACAGTTGTAACGCTCTGGGACAGTTGTAACGCTCTGGGACAGTTGTAACGCTCTGGGACAATTGTAATGCTCTGGGACAGTTGTAATGCTCTGGACAGTTGTAACGCTCTGGGACAGTTGTAACGCTCTGGGACAGTTGTAACGCTCTGGGACAATTGTAATGCTCTGGGACAGTTGTATGTAGGCTTTAAGAGTAGCTGTTTTAACTAGGCTGTAGGAGTAGCTGTTATATCAAGGCTGTAGCAGTAGCTGTTTCATCCAGGCTGTAGGAGTAGCTGTTTCATCAAGGCTGTAGGAGTAGCTGTTTCATCAAGGCTGTAGGAGTAGCTGTTTCATCCAGGCTGTAGGAGTAGCTGTTTCATCAAGGCTGTAGGAGTAGCTGTTTCATCAAGGCTGTAGGAGTAGCTGTTTCATCCAGGCTGTAGGAGTAGCTGTTTCATCAAGGCTGTAGGAGTAGCTGTTTCATCCAGGCTGTAGGAGTAGCTGTTTCATCTAGGCTGTAGGAGTAGCTGTTTTATCCAGGCTGTAGGAGTAGCTGTTATATCTAGGCTGTAGGAGTAGCTGTTTCATCAAGGCTGTAGGAGTAGCTGTTTCATCCAGGCTGTAGGAGTAGCTGTTATATCTAGGCTGTAGGAGTAGATGTTATATCTAGGCTGTAGGAGTAGCTGTTTTAACTACAGCCTAGTTATAACAGCTACTCCTACAGCCTAGTTAACTCTCTGGGAGAGTTGTATGTAGGCTTTAAGAGTAGCTGTTTCATCAAGGCTGTAGGAGTAGCTGTTTCATCCAGGCTGTAGGAGTAGCTGTTTCATCTAGGCTGTAGGAGTAGCTGTTTTATCCAGGCTGTAGGAGTAGCTGTTATATCTAGGCTGTAGGAGTAGCTGTTTCATCAAGGCTGTAGGAGTAGCTGTTTCATCCAGGCTGTAGGAGTAGCTGTTATATCTAGGCTGTAGGAGTAGATGTTATATCTAGGCTGTAGGAGTAGCTGTTTTAACTACAGCCTAGTTATAACAGCTACTCCTACAGCCTAGTTAACTCTCTGGGAGAGTTGTATGTAGGCTTTAAGAGTAGCTGTTTTATCCAGGCTGTAGGAGTAGCTGTTTTATCCAGGCTGTAGGAGTAGCTGTTTTATCTAGGCTGTAGGAGTAGCTGTTATATCTAGGCCAGGGACGCTGACTGGGTCAAAGTAGCCTTGTTTTCTTCCATCTCCATAGTAACCCCACCATAGCTAATGTAGGTCAGGTTAAGGAGTTCTTATTATAATACATGAACGCTATCGAGTTGGACATGTTTTGTGGTAGTTTATCACTATTATTGGGTAGATATTGCATTATGAATACAGCATTTTGTCTAAGGAATGGTCCTTAGTGGTGTAAAGGAACATATAATATACACTGACTGGACAAAACATTAGGAATGATAACATCCTCTATTCTCCTCTGTTTCTCCTCTCCTCTGTTGCTCCTCTCCTCTGTTCTCCTCTGTTCTCCTCTGTTCTGTTCTCCTCTCCTCTGTTCTGTCCCCCCCCCTCTCTGTTCTGTTCTCGACTCCTGTTCTCCTCTGTTCTCCTCTGTTCTCCTCTCCTCTGTTCTCCTCTGTTCTCCTCTGTTCTGTTTTCCTCTGTTCTCCTCTGTTCTGTTCTGTTCTCCTCTGTTCTGTTCTCCTCTCCTCTGTTCTCCTCTGTTCTGTTCTCCTCTGTTCTCCTCTGTTCTCCTCTGTTCTCCTCTCCTCTGTTCTCCTCTCCTCTATTCTCCTCTGTTCTCCTCTCCTCTGTTCCGTTCTCCTCTGTTCTGTTCTCCTCTGTTCTCCTCTGTTCTGTTCTCCTCTGTTCTCCTCTCCTCTGTTCTCCTCTCCTCTGTTCTCCTCTGTTCTCCTCTTGTCTGTTCTCCTCTCCTCCTCAGTTCTGTTCTCCTCTTGTCTGTTCTCCTCTCCTCTGTTCTGTTCTCCTCTGTTCTCCTCTCCTCCTCTGTTCTGTTCTCCTCTGTTCTCCTCTGTTCTCCTCTCCTCCTCTCCTCTGTTCTCCTCTGTTCTCCTCTCCTCTCCTCTCCTCTCCTCTCCTCTCCTCTCCTCTCCTCTCCTCTCCTCTCCTCTCCTCTCCTCTCCTCTCCTCTCCTCTCCTCTCCTCTCCTCTCCTCTCCTCTCCTCTGTTCTCCTCTCCTCTATTCTCCTCTGTTCTGTTCTCCTCTGTTCCCCTCTTGTCTCCTCTCCTCTCCTCTGTTCTCTTCTCCTCTGTTCTCCTCTGTTCTCTGTTCTCTTCTTCTGAGTTCTCCTGTCCTCTGATATGTAGAAGACAGCAGCTCATCTATTCTACTCCTCCTAGTCCTTCCTATCTGCATTTAAATGTTTAACCTTTATTTAACTAGGCAAGTCCGTTAAGAACAAATTATTATTTACAATGACGGCCTGCCTCAGTCAAACTTTAACCCGGACGACGCTTGGCCAATGGGATTCCGCCCTATGCGATTCCCAATCACGGCCAGTGGTGATATCGAACCAGGGTCTGTAGTGACGCCTCTAGCACTGAGATGCAGTGCCTTAGACCGATGCGCCACTCGGGAGCACCCATCACTACTGCATCACTAGCCAACATTACCAAGCAGTAACTGTCTCTTCCTCTGTTCACTCCTTTGGTCTGGAGAACAGATCTGACCTGTGGTGGGTTCACCCTGTCAACGCAACCGGAAGGTATGGGCCTCTGCTGCCTGCATGGGAGAGGGAGGGAGGGGGAGGGAGGGAGAGAGAGGGAGGGGAGGGAGGGAGAGGGGAGGGAGGGGAGGGAGAGATGGAGAGAGAGGGAGAGAGGGGAGGGAGGGATGGAGATGGGGAGGGAGGGAGGGATGGAGAGAGAGGGAGAGAGAGAGGGGATGGAGATGGAGAGAGAGGGAGAGAGAGAGGGGAGGGAGGGAGGGAGAGGGGAGGGAGGGATGGAGAGAGAGGGGGAGAGGGAGGGAGGGAGAGGGGAGGGAGGGAGAGGGAGAGAGAGAGGGATGGAGAGAGAGGGGGAAGGAGGGAGAGAAGGATGGGAGGGAGATAGGGATGAGAGAGAGAGGGAGGGAGGGAGGGAGGGAGCGAGGGGGAGAGAGCGAGAGAGGGAGAGAGGGGGAGAGAGAGCGGGAGAGAGAGGGATGGGGAGGGAGAGAGGGAGGGATGGAGCGGGATGGAGAGAGGGGTGGCGGCATGGAGGGAGAGCGGGAGGATGGAGAGATAGTGAGAAAGAGATGGAGGGAGACAGAGCAAGTGAGAGAGAAGGAGATGGAGGGAGACAGAGAGAGAAGGATATGGAGGGAGACAGAGAGAGAGAGGAGATGGAGGGAGACAGAGAGGGAGAGAGAAGGAGATGGAGGGAGACATAGTGAGAGAGAAGGAGATGGAGGGATACAGAGAGAGAGAAATAGATGAGAGAGAGAGAAGGAGATGGAGTGAGACAGAGAGAGCGAGAGAGAAGGAGATGGAGGGAGACAGAGAGAGAGATAGAAAGAGATGGAGGGAGACAGAGGGAGAGAGAGAGAAGGAGATGGAGGGAGAGAGAAGGAGATGGAGGGAGACAGAGAGAGAGATAGAAAGAGATGGAGGGAGGGAGACAGAGAGAGAGAGAGAAGGAGATGGAGGGAGACAGAGGGAGAGAGAGAGAAGGAGATGGAGGGAGAGAGAAGGAGATGGAGGGAGACAGAGAGAGAGATAGAAAGAGAGGGAGGGAGACAGAGAGAGAGAGGATGCCCTTGGTTTGACTGTGAGGCAGACAGCTCTGCAGTAACAGCAACAGCATCGATGGTGGGAGGCGGGAGAGAGGCAGGAGAGAGGTGGAGGGAGGGAGAGAGGGATGGGGAGGGAGAGATGCAGGAGAGAGATGGAGAGGTGGAGAGAGGGATTGGGAGGGAGAGAGGCAGGAGAGAGGTGGAGAGAGGGATGGGGAGGGAGGGAGAGAGAGAGGCAGGAGAGAGGTGGAGAGAGGGATGGGGAGGGAGAGAGAGAGGCAGGAGATAGGTTGAGAGGTGGAGAGGGGGAAGGGGAGAGAGAGGCAGGAGAGAGGTGGAGAGGTGGAGAGAGGGATGGGGAGGGAGAGAGAGAGGCAGGAGAGAGGTGGAGAGGTGGAGAGAGGGATGGGGAGGGAGAGAGAGAGGCAGGAGAGAGGTGGAGAGGTGGAAAGAGGGATGGGGAGGGAGGGAGAGAGGCAGGAGAGAGGTGGAGAGGTGGAGAGAAGGATGGGGAGGGAGAGAGAGAGGCAGGAGAGAGGTGGAGAGGTGGAGAGAGGGATGGGGAGGGAGAGAGAGAGGCAGGAGAGAGGTGGAGAGGTGGAGAGAGGGATGGGGAGGGAGGGATAGAGGCAGGAGAGAGGTGGGCTGCTACCTAGCAGTAAGGCAGTGTTGCGTCCCAGTACGAGCTGGTCTGTTTGCTCTGCTCTCCACGGCTCCACCAGGCAAGCAGATATACGCCACTCACAGCGGCTAACAGCGCCGCCAGTCTGCTCCCTAATCAACACACTACATTGTCATCTAGGGGAGAGGAAAGGGGAGGGCAGAGGGATGGAGGGAGGGAGGGGGGAGAGGAAATTAGGAGAGTTAAGGAAGGAAGGGGAGGATAGGAGGAGAGGGAAGGAGAGGGGGGAGGAAAGGAGAGGAGAGGAGTTTCCTCCCCTCTCTCCTCTGCTATCCTTTCCTCCCATTCATAATGCATACTGTATATAAGACATATGACCAACAGACTTGTCAGATTAATGTAAAGCTTTCTTACTTTAATTACTGTAATCTTAAATGAGAAAGGAGAGAGAAGGGGAACAGAGAGTCAGAGAGAATGGAGAGGGGACAGGAGAGGAGAGGAACAGGGACAGAGAGTCAGAGAGAATGGAGAGGGGAGAGGAGAGGGACAGAGAGTCAGAGAGAATGGAGAGGGGAGAGGAACAGAGAGTTTCAGGACAGCCCACACACTGACCTGACAGAGATGCTGCTGTGAACATCAGACGTTCTTCTTAGCAAAGCAGGAACAAACGAAATATCCCTACATTCCATTTGTACATACAGTCAAAAGTCAAAAGTTTGGACACACCTACTGATTCAAGGGTTTTTTCTTTATTTTTACTATTTTCTACATTGTAGAATAATAGTGAAGACATCAACACTATAAATGAACACTTATGGAATCATGTCGTAGCCGAAATAGTGTTAAACAAAAAAAACATGTATTTTATATTTCAGATTCTTCAAAGTAGCCACCTTTTGCCTTGATGACAGCTTTGCACACTCTTGTCATTCTCTCAACCAGCTTCATGAGGTAGTCACCTGGAATGCATTTCAATCATTCTCTCACGGTGGAAACCACACATGCAGAGATCATCCGTTCACCTACTCTGCGTCTCACAAAGACGGGCTAACCCAGTCCACGTCCAGACAGGCTAACCCAGTCCACGTCCAGACAGACTAACCCAGTCCACGTCCAGACAGGCTAACCCAGCCCACGTCCAGACAGACTAACCCAGTCCACGTCCAGACAGACTAACCCAGTCCACGTCCAGACAGACTAACCCAGTCCACGTCCAGACAGGCTAGCCCAGTCCACGTCCAGACAGACTAACCCAGTCCACGTCCAGACAGGCTAACCCAGTCCACGTCCAGACAGACTAACCCAGTCCACGTCCAGACAGACCAACCCAGTCCACGTCCAGACAGACTAACCCAGTCCACGTCCAGACAGACTAACCCAGTCCACGTCCAGACAGGCTAACCCAGTCCACGTCCAGACAGGCTAACCCAGTCCACGTCCAGACAGACCAACCCAGTCCACGTCCAGACAGACTAACCCAGTCCACGTCCAGACAGACTAACCCAGTCCACGTCCAGACAGACCAACCCAGTCCACGTCCAGACAGACTAACCCAGTCCACGTCCAGACAGACTAACCCAGTCCACGTCCAGACAGGCTAACCCAGTCCACGTCCAGACAGACCAACCCAGTCCACGTCCAGACAGACTAACCCAGTCCACGTCCAGACAGACTAACCCAGTCCACGTCCAGACAGACTAACCCAGTCCACGTCCAGACAGACTAACCCAGTCCACGTCCAGACAGACTAACCCAGTCCACGTCCAGACAGACTAACCCAGTCCACGTCCAGACAGGCTAACCCAGTTCACGTCCAGACAGACTAACCCAGTCCACGTCCAGACAGACTAACCCAGTCCACGTCCAGACAGGCTAACCCAGTCCACGTCCAGACAGACCAACCCAGTCCACGTCCAGACAGACTAACCCAGTCCACGTCCAGACAGACTAACCCAGTCCACGTCCAGACAGGCTAACCCAGTCCACGTCCAGACAGGTTAACCCAGTCCACGTCCAGACAGACTAACCCAGTCCACGTCCAGACAGACTAACCCAGTCCACGTCCAGACAGACTAACCCAGTCCACGTCCAGACAGACTAACCCAGTCCACGTCCAGACAGACTAACCCAGTCCACGCCCAGACAGGCTAACCCAGTCCACGTCCAGACAGACTAACCCAGTCCACGTCCAGGCAGACTAACCCAGTCCACGTCCAGACAGACTAACCCAGTCCACGTCCAGACAGGCTAACCCAGTCCACGTCCAGACAGGCTAACCCAGTCCACGTCCAGACAGGCTAACCCAGTCCACGTCCAGGCAGACTAACCCAGTCCACGTCCAGACAGACTAACCCAGTACACGTCCAGACAGACTAACCCAGTCCACGTCCAGACAGACTAACCCAGTCCACGCCCAGACAGACTAACCCAGTCCACGTCCAGACAGACTAACCCAGTCCACGTCCAGACAGACTAACCCAGTCCACGTCCAGACAGACTAACCCAGTCCACGTCCAGACAGACTAACCCAGTCCACGTCCAGACAGACTAACCCAGTCCACGTCCAGACAGACTAACCCAGTCCACGTCCAGACAGACTAACCCAGTCCACGTCCAGACAGACTAACCCAGTTCACGTCCAGACAGGCTAACCCAGTCCACGTCCAGACAGGCTAACCCAGTCCACATCCAGGCAGACTAACCCAGTCCACGTCCAGACAGACTAACCCAGTCCACGTCCAGACAGACTAACCCAGTCCACGTCCAAACAGACTAACCCAGTCCACGTCCAGACAGACTAACCCAGTCCACGCCCAGACAGACTAACCCAGTCCACGTCCAGACAGACTAACCCAGTCCACGTCCAGACAGGCTAACCCAGTCCACGTCCAGACAGACTAACCCAGTCCACGTCCAGACAGACTAACCCAGTCCACGTCCAGACAGACTAACCCAGTCCACGTCCAGACAGACTAACCCAGTCCACGTCCAGACAGGCTAACCCAGTCCACGTCCAGACAGACTAACCCAGTCCACGTCCAGACAGGCTAACCCAGTCCACGTCCAGACAGACTAACCCAGTCCACGTCCAGACAGACTAACCCAGTCCACATCCAGACAGGCTAACCCAGTCCACGTCCAGACAGACTAACCCAGTCCACGTCCAGACAGACTAACCCAGTCCACGTCCAGACAGGCTAACCCAGTCCACGTCCAGACAGACTAACCCAGTCCACGTCCAGACAGACTAACCCAATCCACGTCCAGACAGACTAACCCAATCCACGTCCAGACAGACTAACCCAGTCCACGTCCAGACAGACTAACCCAGTCCACGTCCAGACAGACTAACCCAGTCCACGTCCAGACAGACTAACCCAGTCCACGCCCAGACAGACTAACCCAGTCCACGTCCAGACAGGCTAACCCAGTCCACGTCCAGACAGGTTAACCCAGTCCACGTCCAGACACACTAACCCAGTCCACGTCCAGACAGGCTAACCCAGTCCACGTCCAGACAGACTAACCCAGTCCACGTCCAGACAGACTAACCCAGTCCACGTCCAGACAGACTAACCCAGTCCACGTCCAGACAGACTAACCCAGTCCACGTCCAGACAGGTTAACCCAGTCCACGTCCAGACAGACTAACCCAGTCCACGTCCAGACAGACTAACCCAGTCCACGTCGACAGACTTACCCAGTCCACGTCCAGACAGACTAACCCAGTCCACGTCCAGACAGGCTAACCCAGTCCACGTCCAGACAGACTAACCCAGTCCACGTCCAGACAGACTAACCCAGTCCACGTCCAGACAGACTAACCCAGTCCACGTCCAGACAGACTAACCCAGTCCACGTCCAGACAGACTAACCCAGTCCACGTCCAGACAGACTAACCCAGTCCACGTCCAGACAGACTAACCCAGTCCACGTCCAGACAGGCTAACCCAGTCCACGTCCAGACAGGCTAACCCAGTCCACGTCCAGACAGACTAACCCAGTCCACGTCCAGACAGGCTAACCCAGTCCACGTCCAGACAGGCTAACCCAGTCCATGTCCAGACAGGCTAACCCAGTCCACGTCCAGACAGACTAACCCAGTCCATGTCCAGACAGGCTAACCCAGTCCACGTCCAGACAGACTAACCCAGTCCACGTCCAGAGATGTTAAATTGAATGAAAAAGACTGATTTGATGTACTTTTATTTAAAATGTCAGTACAATGGTGACTGATCATTCTGTAAGAGGTGCAGTAGCAAATCCAAAGTGCTAGTACTCTGTACTGGTGTGAACCAGCTCTATTCAAGTGATGAGTGTGGTTGCCCTCCTGTCTTCCCTGATCCTTCTCTCTCTCTCTCTCTCTCTCTCTCTCTCTCTCTCTCTCTCTCTCTCTCTCTCTCTCTCTCTCTCTCTCTCTCTCTCTCTCTCTCTCTCTCTCTCTCTCTCTCTCTCTCTCTCTCTCTCTCTCTCTCTCTCTCAATTCAATTCAAGGGGCTTTATTGGCATGGGAAACATGTGTTAACATTGCCAAAGCAAGTGAGGTAGATAATATACAAAAGTGAAATAAACAATACAAATTAACAGTAAACATTACACATACAGAAGTTTCAAAACAAAAAAGACATTACAAATGTCATATTATATATATACAGTGTTGTAACAATGTACAAATGGTTAAAGCACACAAGTTAAAATAAATAAGCATAAATATGGGTTGTATTTACAATGGTGTTTGTTCTTCACTGGTTGCCCTTTTCTTGTGGCAACAGGTCACAAATCTTGCTGCTGTGATGGCACACTGTGGAATTTCACCCAGTAGATATGGGAGTTTATCAAAATTGGATTTGTTTTCGAATTCTTTGTGGATCTGTGTAATCTGAGGGAAATATGTCTCTCTAATATGGTCATACATTGGGCAGGAGGTTAGGAAGTGCAGCTCAGTTTCCACCTCATTTTGTGGGCAGTGTGCACATAGCCTGTCTTCTCTTGAGAGCCATGTCTGCCTACGGCGGCCTTTCTCAATAGCAAGGCTATGCTCACTGAGTCTGTACATAGTCAAAGCTTTCCTTAAGTTTGGGTCAGTCACAGTGGTCAGGTATTCTGCCACTGTGTACTCTCTGTTTAGGGCCAAATAGCATTCTAGTTTGCTCTGTTTTTTTGTTAATTCTTTCCAATGTGTCAAGTAATTATCTTTTTGTTTTCTCATGATTTGGTTGGGTCTAATTGTGCTGTTGTCCTGGGGCTCTGTGGGGTGTGTTTGTGAACAGAGCTCTCTCTCTCTCTCTCTCTCTCTCTCTCTCTCTCTCTCTCTCTCTCTCTATCTCTCTCTCTCTCTCTCTCTCTCTCTCTCTCTCTCTCTCTCGCTCTCTCTCTCTCTCTCTCGCTCGCTCGCTCGCTCGCTCTCTGGATGGAAAGTTGATGTCACATGACCCCTAGTGTGTTTGTGTGAGAGAGAGAGATCCTGGAATAAAACAAGGTCTGAGGCCATCTGCCTTTGGCCTAAAGAGCAGGAACCCAGGCTTCATCAAAGAAATTGGACAATACAGAAATACACTACGGAAAAAGAAGGAACAGCACGTCAGAACTAAGCTCAATGTAATTGAAGAATCCATAGACTCTAACCACTTCTGGGAAACTCGAAACAAACAACACGAAGAGTTATCTATCCAAAACGGAAATAAACTACTTCTTGGCTCTATAACAAAGAACAAAAATATTTACATGATCAAATACAAATCTTAGAATCAACTATTAAAGACTACCAGAACCCACTGGATTCACCAATTACACTGAATGAACTACAGGACAAAATACAAACCCTCCAACCCAAAAAGGCCTGTTGGGGTGATAGTATCCTAAATTAAATGATTAAAAAAACAGACCACAATTTCCAATTGGCAATACTTAAACTCTTTAACATCATCCTCAGCTCTGGCATCTTCCCCAATATTTGGAACCAAGGACTGATCACCCCAATCCACAAAAGTGGAGACAAATTTGACCCCAATAACTACCGTGGAATATGCGTCAACAGCAACCTTGGGAGAATCCTCTGCATTATCATTAACAGCAGAGTCGTACATTTCCTCGGCGAAGAACAATGTACTGAGCAAATGTCAAATTGGCTTTTTATCAAATTACCGTACGACAGACCACATATTCATCCTGCACACCCTAATTGACAAACATACAAACCCAAACAAAGGCAAAGTCTTCTCATGCTTTGTTGATTTCAAAAAAATCTTTAGACTCAATTTGGCATGAGGGTGTGCTATACAAATTGATGGAAGGTGGTGTTGGGGGAAAAACATACGACATTATTATATCCATGTACACAAACAACAAATGTGCGGGTAAAATTGGCAAAAACAACACACATTTCTTCGCACAGGGCTGTGGGGTGAGACAGGGATGCAGCTTAAGCCCCACCCTCTTCAACATATATACCAACAAATTGGCGCGGGGACTAGAACAGTCTGCAGCACCCGGTCTCACCCTACTAGAATCTGAAGACAAATGTCTACTGTTTGCTGATGATCTGGTGCTTCTGTCCCCAACCAAGGAGGTCCTACAGTAGCACCTACAGTTGAAGTCGGAAGTTTACATACACCTTAGCCAAATACATTTAAACTCAGTTTTTCACAATTCCTGACATTTAATCCAAGTAAAAAATCTCTGTCTTAGGTCAGTTAGGATCACCACTTTATTTTAAGAATGTGGAATGTCAGAATAAAAGTAGAGAGAATGATTTATTTCAGCTTTTATTTCTTTCATCACATTCCCAGTGGGTCAGAAGTTTACATGCACTCAATTTAGTATTTGGTAGCATTGCCTTTAAATTGTTTAACTTGGGTCAAACTTTTCAGGTAGCCTTCCACAAGCTTCCCACAATAAGTTGGGTGAATTTTGGCCCATTCCTCCTGACAGAGCTGGTGCAACTGAGTCAGGTTTGTAGGCCTCCTTGCTCGCACACGCTTTTTCAGTTCTGCCCACCAATTTTCTATAGGATTGAGGTCAGGGCTTTGTGATGGCCACTCCAATACCTTGACTTTGTTGTCCTTAAGCCATTTTGCCACAACTTTGGAAGTATGCTTGGGGTTTTTGTCCATTTGGTAGACCCATTTGCAACCAAGCTTTAACTTCCAGACTGATGTCTTGAGATGTTGCTTCAATATATCCACATAATTTCCCTTCCTCATGAAGCCATCTATTTTGTGAAGTGCACCAGTCCCTCCTGCAGCATAGCACCCCCACAACATGATGCTGCCACCCCCGTGCTTCACAGTTGGGATGGTGTTCTTCGGCTTGCAAGCCTCCCCCTTTTTCCTCCAAACATAACAATGGTTATTATGGCCAAACAGTTCTATTTTTGTTTCATCAGACCAGAGGAAATTTCTCCAAAAAGTACGATCTTTGTACCCATGTACAGTTGCAAGCCGTAGTCTGGCTTTTTTAATGGTGGTTTTGGAGCAGTGGCTTCTTCCTTGCTGAGCGGCCTTTCAAGTTATGTCGATATAGGACTCGTTTTACTGTGTATATAGATACTTTTGTACCTGTTTCCTCCAGCATCTTCACAAGGTCCTTTGCTGTTTTCTGGGATTGATTTGCACTTTTCGCACCAAAGTACGTTCATCTCTAGGAGACAGAACGTGTCTCCTTCCTGAGCGGTATGACGGCTGCGTGGTCCCATGGTGTTTATACTTGCATACTATTGTTTGTACAGATGAATGTGGTACCTTCAGGCGTTTGGAAATTGCTCCCAAGGATGAACCAGACTTGTGGAGGTCTACAAAAGGTCTTGGCTGATTTCTTTTGTTTTTCCTATGGTGTCAAGCAAAGAGGCACTGAGTTTGAAGGTAGGCCTTGAAATATATCCACGGTACACCTCCAATTGACTCAAATGATGTCAATTAGCCTATCAGAAGCTTCTAAAGCCATGACATAATTGTCTGAAATTTTCCAAGCTGTTTAAAGGCACGTTCAACTTAATGTATGTAAACTTCTGACCCACTGGAATTGTTATACATTGAGTGAAATAATCTGTCTGGAAACAATTGTTGGAAAAATGACTTGTGTCATGCACAAAGTAGGTCCTAACCGACTTGTAGAGAAGTAGAGAGGTTGAAAAATGACTCCAAGTGTATGTATATGTAAGTGTATGTAAACTTCCGACTTCAACTGTAGATCTTCTGCACAGATACTTTCAGACCTGGGCCCTGACAGTAAATCTCAGTAAGACAAAAATAATTTTGTTCCAAAAAAGGTCTAGTTGCCAGGACCACGAACACAAATTCCATCGAGACACTGTTGCCCTAGAGCACACAAAAAATGATACATACCTTGGCCTAAACATCAGTGCCACAGGTAACTTCCACAAAGCTGTGAACGATCTGAGACAATGCAAGAAGGGCCTTCTATGCCATCAAAAGGAATATCAAATTCGACATAACAATTAGGATCTGGTTAAAAATACTTGAATCTTATAGAACCCATTGCCCTTTATGGTTGTTTGGTCTGGGGTCCGTTCACCAACCAAGAATTCACAAAATGGGACAAACTCCCAACTGGGAAACGGCATGCAGAATTCAGCAAACATATCCTCTGTGTACAACGTAAAACACCAAATAATGCATGCAGAGCAGAATTAGGCCGATACCCGCTAATGATCAAAATCCAGAAAATAGCCGTTAAATTCTACAACCACCTAAAAGGAAGCGATTCCCAAACCTTCCATAACAAAGCCATCACCTACAGAGAGATGAACCTGGAGAAGAGTCCCCTAAGCAAGCTGGTCCTGGGGCTCTGGTCACAAACACACCCCACAGAGCCCCAGGACATACCCACATATTTATCAACATGCATATATATACACACATACATACAGTGGGGCAAAAAAGTATTTAGTCAGCCACCAATTGTGCAAGTTCTCCCACTTAAAAAGATGAGAGAGGCCTGTAATTTTCATCATAGGTACACTTCAACTCTGACAGACAAAATGAGAAAAACAAATCCAGAAAATCACGTTGTAGGATTTTTAATGAATTTATTTGCAAATTATGGTGGAAAATAAGTATTTGGTCAATAACAAAAGTTTATCTCAATACTTTGTTATATACCCTACAATGGACCTGTGACCAATAACAAGCTACATATGGACAGTACCAACACAAATGATCTAATGACTCTGCCTCCTCGCAGAAAAAGTGTGTACCGTTCATTTTTTTATTGCTTATTTCACTTTAGTTTATTATCTACTTCACTTGCTTTGGCAATGTTAACATATGTTTTCCCATGCCGATAAAGCCCTTAAATTGAATTGAAATTGAGAGAGAAAGATGGGGGAGGGAGAGAGAGAGAGGGGCGGGAGAAAGAGGAGGGAGGGAGAAAGAGGGGGGAGGGAGAGAGAGGAGGGAGGGAGGGAGAAAGAAGGGGGAGGGAGAAAGAAGGGGGAGGGAGAGAGAGGAGGGAGGGAGAAAGAAGGGGGAGGGAGAAAGAGGAGGGAGGGAGAGAGAGAAATCTCAGGAGAAGGATAAGCTTGTAGGCGTAGAATAAGAGCTAAAATAATGTTGCTGACTGATTACATAGTAGTTGATGCATCTTTTAGCTGGAGAAAAGACATGTAGAATTAGCTGAAGCCGTTTCTGCAGGAATCCATGGTTATTGTGGTGTGTGTGTGTGTGTGTGTGTGTGTGTGTGTGTGTGTGTGTGTGTGTGTGTGTGTGTGTGTGTGTGATGATGATGATGATGATGATGATGATGCCTGGTTGGAACATTACAAGTGATCAATGTGAAATGATTATACCACAACATGCCAGGGTCCAGACTCCATCAGACTCCTTTATGTCCTGTTCGTTGGTACAATATTCTAACTACATGGTCTAATAATGATTGTCATTGTTAGCAATTACATTTAGCTATATATTTATCTATATATTTAGCTATACATTTAGCTATATATTTAGCGATATATTTAGCGATATATTTAGCTATACATTTAGCGATACATTTAGCTATATATTTAGCTATATATTTAGCTATACATTTAGCGATACATTTAGCGATACATTTAGCGATATATTTAGCTATACATTTAGCTATACATTTAGCGATATATTTAGCTATACATTTAGCGATTCATTTAGCGATATATTTAGCTATATATTTAGCTATACATTTAGCTATACATTTAGCGATACATTTAGCGATATATTTAGCGATATATTTAGCTATATATTTAGCGATACATTTAGCGATATATTTAGCTATACATTTAGCGATACATTTAGCGATACATTTAGCGATACATTTAGCGATATATTTAGCTATACATTTAGCGATACATTTAGCGATATATTTAGCGATACATTTAGCGATATATTTAGCTATACATTTAGCGATATATTTAGCTATACATTTAGCGATATATTTAGCTATACATTTAGCTATACATTTAGCGATTCATTTAGCGATATATTTAGCTATATATTGAACTACATATTTAGCGATACATTTAGCGATACATTTAGCAATATATTTAGCGATATATTTAGCTATATATTTAGCTATACATTTAGCGATATATTTAGCTATATATTTAGCTATACATTTAGCTATACATTTAGTGATACATTTAGCTATACATTTAGCGATACATTTAGCGATATATTTAGCTGTACATTTAGCTATACATTTAGCTATACATTTAGCGATATATTTAGCGATATATTGAGCTACATATTTAGCGATAGCGATCAACACATTTTGAGAACACTTTTTCCATCCGTCTCCACTGGTTCCTTTTCACGTCGTTTAATAACGATGTTCTCTGTTTAGTTAGTAGTATTTGACTCTATTATTCTAGGATAAATGGAGTAGGACATTAAAATAAGAATTTATCTCTGGTTTTGTTCTCTCTATATATATACATACATTTAGGGGAAACGTTCTTCGCTGAGTCGAGTGGCACTGAGCCACTGGGTTCTGTTTGTGGTCTGATAAATGAGTTGGTTCCCCGAAGTGATCTGTTGGATTCAGAGGCTGTCAGTGATTCTTTGGTTCCTTTAGTTGATTCTTTGGTTCCCTTAGCTGGTTCTTTGGTTCATTTAGCTGGTTCTTTGGTTCCTCTTGTTTGCGGGTCAGGTGTTGATTTAGATGGTTCTTTGGTTCCTTTAACTGATTCTTTGGTTCCCTTAGCTGGTTCTTTGGTTCCTTTAGTTGATTATTTGGTTCCCTTAGCTGGTTCTTTGGTTCCTTTAGCTGATTCTTTGGTTCCCTTAGCTGGTTCTTTGGTTCCTTTAGTTGATTATTTGGTTCCCTTAGCTGATTCTTTGGTTCCCTTAGCTGGTTCTTTGGTTCCTTTAGTTGATTCTTTGGTTCCCTTAGCTGGTTCTTTGGTTCCTTTAGTTGATTCTTTGGTTCCCTTAGCTGGTTCTTTGGTTCCTTTAGCTGGTTCTTTGGTTCCTTTAGCTGATTCTTTGGTTCCTTTAGTTGATTATTTGGTTCCCTTAGCTGGTTTGTTGGTTCCTTTAGTTGATTCTTTGGTTCCCTTAGTTGATTCTTTGGTTCCCTTAGCTGGTTCTTTGGTTCCTTTAGCTGATACTTTGGTTCCTTTAGTTGATTCTTTGGTTCCCTTAGCTGGTTCTTTGGTTCCTTTAGTTGATTCTTTGGTTCCCTTAGTTGATTCTTTGGTTCCCTTAGCTGATTCTTTGGTTCCTTTAGTTGATTCTTTGGTTCCCTTAGTTGATTCTTTGGTTCCCTTAGCTGGTTCTTTGGTTCCTTTAGTTGATTCTTTGGTTCACTTAGTTGATTCTTTGGTTCCCTTAGTTGATTCTTTGGTTCCTTTAGTTGAGGAACCAAAGATGGTGGACTGACTGACAGGCGGGCGGGCCGTGGTATTGAGCCAGGCAGACAGCTCCTGGTACCTCTAAAGGTGGTATTGAGCCAGACAGACAGCTCCTGATACCTCTAAAGGTGGTATTGAGCCAGACAGACAGCTCCTGGTACCTCTAAAGGTGGTATTGAGCCAGACAGACAGCTCCTGATACCTCTAAAGGTGTTATTGAACCAGAACTGAACTGACCAATAAGGTTGAGATTTATATCCGTTCTTGTAGAGGTGAAATAGAACACTGCATCATTCCATGGGAACAGCCCCGGATCCTTGAGACACACACACACACACACACACGCACACGCACACACACACACACACGAGGAGATGGCAAGACACAGCAGTCAAAAAGCAAAGGCTTCATGAAGCTAAACCAGATATTGATTAAATTTGGCAGCAGAAAAAATCTCCCACATTTCACCCTATTCCCTATGTAGTGCACTACTTTAGACCAGAGCCCTATGGCACCCTATTCCCTATGTAGTGCACTACTTTAGGCCAGAGCCCTATGGCACCCTATTCCCTATGTAGTGCACTACTTTAGACCAGAGCCCTATGGCACCCTATTCCCTATGTAGTGCACTACTTTAGACCAGAGCCCTATGGCACCCTATTCCCTATGTAGTGCACTACTTTAGACCAGAGCCCTATGGCACCCTATTCCCTATGTAGTGCACTACTTTTTGACCAGGTGTCTACACGTTTTATGTGTCCATGTAAAATACACCATGATGAAATACCCATTGTTGAGCTTACGTTTCGTGACCTTGGGATTATCTGCGTAAAGTTCTGATGTATTCAGCATCAACGTTTTCACATCCCAGATCTCAGAACTGTTTGGTAGTGAATTCTTCTGTTTTACCCGTTAAGGTCCGAACCTTAAATGTACCTAAAAACGTACCTAAAGTATGAAAAATCCTGAGAGATTTTGTAAATCAATCTAGGTTCAGCCATAAGGCTGACACTTTTTGAAGAAGAATGTCGCTATTTGAATACATAAATGTTAGAATAATACTATTTTACCAAAGATAGTCAGAACACATAAGATATTACATGAAGACATGTATCATCGTCATCAGATGAATTACTGACAACGATGTGACATCATCATTAGTACCTATAAGACGGTGTTGCTTTACGCGCCATTATTGCTGGCTAGACCAGAACATACTTAGATGGACATGGCAAAGACGTGTTCTGATTGGTCCGTCTGTATTTGTTCAGGCTTGTGATTGGATTGCAGGTAGAACCTTATAACGACATCGGCGCCCAGGGGCACAGTGGGTTAACTGCCTTGTTCAGGGGCAGAATGACATATTTTTTCCTTGTCAGCTCGGGGATTCGATCTAGTAACCTTCCGGTTACTGGCACAACGCTCTGACCACGAGGCTACCTGCCGCCCCGATTAACTCAAAGATAACATGTCCTAACACGCACAAATTAACTATTTGACTTCCGGAGATGTGTTCCAGCTCCCTGTCATCAATAAGCTTAATGGCTTTTGTCTGAGAGCTACTGACCACGCTATGACACAGGGATTCGTCTGTTTAACGTATGGGCTCCATTACATGGTGAGAGGGAGAGAAGGACAGAGTGGGAGAGGGGGAGGGAGAGAGAGGGATGTGGAGGGTGAGGTAGGTGTGTGTGTGTGTGTAGGACAGGTGTGTGTGTGTGTGTGTGTGTGTGTGTGTGTGTGTGTGTGTGTGTGTGTGTGTGTGTGTGTTGTGTATAGGACAGGTGTGTGTGTCCTTGAAAGTCGCTCTCCCTCCCACCTTTACTTTGTCTCCCTCTCTCCCAACTGAAGACACACCATACCATACACACACACACACACACACACACACACACACACACACACACACACACACACACACACACACACACACACACACACACACACACACACACACACACACACACACACACACACACACACACACACACACACACACACACACACACACTCCCTGTCTGTTAGCGGTGAGCTCCGGTTTGAGCAGCAGCCTCTCTGTCACTTCTACTGTTCCCACACCACCCCCCGACACAGCCCCCACCACCCCCCGACACAGCCCCCACCACCCCCGACACAGCCCCCACCACCCCCCGACACAGCCCCCACCACCCCCGACACAGCCCCCACCACCCCCCGACACAGCCCCCACCACCCCCGACACAGCCCCCACCACCCCCGACACAGCCCCCACCACCCCCCGACACAGCCCCCACCACCCCCCGACACAGCCCCCACCACCCCCGACACAGCCCCCACCACCCCCGACACAGCCCCCACCACCCCCGACACAGCCCCCACCACCCCCGACACAGCCCCCACCACCCCAGACACAGCCCCCACCACCCCCGACACAGCCCCCACCACCCCCGACACAGCCCCCACCACCCCGACACAGCCCCCACCACCCCGACACAGCCCCCACCACCCCGACACAGCCCCCACCACCCCCGACACAGCCCCCACCACCCCGACACAGCCCCCACCACCCCCGACACAGCCCCCACCACCCCCGACACAGCCCCCACCACCCCGACACAGCCCCCACCACCCCCCGACACAGCCCCCACCACCCCCGACACAGCCCCCACCACCCCCGACACAGCCCCCACCACCCCGACACAGCCCCCACCACCCCCGACACAGCCCCCACCACCCCCCAACACAGCCCCCACCACCCCCGACACAGCCCCCACCACCCCCGACACAGCCCCCACCCTCTCTGTGTCTTGACGTGATACAGATTGTATGGTAGCGGTAGCAGCAGGCTAGCTGGGCTTATCAAGTCTCCACAGATACCTGATGATTACTGCTACGCTGCAGTGTAATTGAAATCCTTTTTGGATTTGAGATGATATCGTAGCATCGCTAGCTAGGTAGCCGTGTAAGTAATGCTATATTGTCACTGCTGTTTGCTGCTTTCTGTGTGGTACTTAACACAGACATATTTCATACACTATAGTACGGTTCTGTCTGTCTGTGGGTTTTAGTAATCGTGATTATTTATGGCTAGCGAGTAACGGAGGCTTAGCTCCCGTGCTGAGTGGATGCGAGGGAACAGAGAGGGAACAGAGAGAGGGGACAGAGAAGCAACAGGGAGAGGGAACATGGAGACGGAACATGGAGATGGAAGGAGAGAGGGAACAGAGAGAGGGGACGGGGAGAGGGGACAGAGAGAGGAGACATGGAGACGGAACATGGAGATGGAAGGAGAGAGGGAACAGAGAGAGGTGATGGGGGGAGGGGACAGAGAGAGGGGACAGGGAGATGGAACGGAGAGAGGGGACGGGGAGAGGGGACAGAGAGAGGGGACAGAGAGAGGGAACAGAGAGAGGGAAGGAGAGAGGGAAGGAGAGAGGGAACAGAGACAGGGAACTCTCTGCACTTCCTAACCTCCTGCCCAATGTATGACCATATTAGAGAGACATATTTCCCTCAGATCACACAGATCCACAAAGAATTCGAAAACAAATCCAATTTTGATAAACTCCCATATCTACTGGGTGAAATTCCACAGTGTGCCATCACAGCAGCAAGATTTGTGACCTGTTGCCACAAGAAAAGGGCAACCAGTGAAGAACAAACACCATTGTAAATACAACCCATATTTATGCTTATTTATTTTCCCTTGTGTACTTTAACCATTTGTACATTGTTACAACACTGTATCTATATAATATGACATTTGTAATGTCTTTATTGTTTTGAAACTTCTGTATGTGTAATGTTTACTGTTAATTTTTATTGTTTATTTCACTTTTGTATATTATCTACCTCACTTGCTTTGGCAATGTTAACACATGTTTCCCATGCCAATAAAGCCCTTTGAATTTAATTGAGAGGGCACAGAGAGAGGGAACAGAGAGAGGAGACAGAGAGAGGGAACAGAGAGAGGAGACAGAGAGAGGGAACAGAGAGAGGGGACAGAGAGGGGACAGAGAGAGGGAACAGAGAGAGGGAACAGAGAGAGGGAACAGAGAGAGGGGACAGAGAGAGGGGACAGAGAGAGGGAACAGAGAGAGGGAACAGAGAGAGGGGACAGAGAGAGGGAACAGAGAGAGGGAACAGAGAGAGGGGACAGAGAGAGGGGACAGAGAGAGGGGACAGAGAGAGGGTACAGAGAGAGGGAAGGGGAGAGGGAAGGGGAGAGGGGACAGAGAGAGGGAACAGAGAGAGGGTACAGAGAGAGGGTACAGAGAGAGGGAACAGAGAGAGGGGACAGAGAGAGGGGACAGAGAGAGGGAAGGGGAGAGGGAACAGAGAGAGGGGACAGAGAGAGGGAAGGGGAGAGGGTACAGAGCGAGGGAACAGAGAGAGGGGACAGAGAGAGGGGACAGAGAGAGGGAACAGAGAAAGGGGGGAGGGAACAGAGAGAGGGGACAGAGAGAGGGGACAGAGAGAGGGAACAGAGAAAGGGGGGAGGGAACAGAGAGAGGGGACAGAGAGAGGGGACAGAGAGAGGGGACAGAGAGAGGGAACAGAGAGAGGGGACAGAGAGAGGGAAGGGGAGAGGGAACAGAGAGAGGGAACAGAGAGAGGGGACAGAGAGAGGGAACAGAGAGAGGGGACAGAGAGAGGGGACAGAGAGAGGGGACAGAGAGAGGGGACAGAGAGAGGGAACAGAGAGAGGGAACAAAGAGAGGGAACAGAGAGAGGGGACAGAGAGAGGGGACAGAGAGAGGGGACAGAGAGAGGGAACAGAGAGAGGGAAGGGGAGAGGGAACAGAGAGAGGGGACAGAGAGAGGGGACAGAGAGAGGGGACAGAGAGAGGGGAACAGAGAGAGGGAACAGAGAGAGGGAGCAGAGAGAGGGAACAGAGAGAGGGAACAGAGAGAGGGAAGGGGAGAGGGAACAGAGAGAGGGGACAGAGAGAGGGGACAGAGAGAGGGGAACAGAGAGAGGGAACAGAGAGAGGGAAGGGGAGAGGGAACAGGGGCTGAATGGTGCAGGTTGCACATTGGCAGGGGCTGGGAATGTGGGGCTGTACCCCAGCTCGCAGTAACTTATATTTACAGGCTGGTAGGCTGGTTACCGGGTAGGCTGGTTACCGGGCAGGTTGGAGAGAGATATGGTGGCATGTGGGGAGACAGAAATCCTGTGAGGAATGTATTGTACTCTGTAGTGGACTGTCTGGTTGCTCCAGCTCTGGTCTCTCTGTAGTGGACTGTCTGGTTGCTCCAGCTCTGGTCTCTCTGTAGTGGACTGTCTGGTTGCTCCAGCTCTGGTCTCTCTGTAGTGGACTGTCTGGTTGCTCCAGCTCTGGTCTCTCTGTAGTGGACTGTCTGGTTGCTCCAGCTCTGGTCTCTCTGTAGTGGACTGTCTGGTTGCTCCAGCTCTGGTCTCTCTGTAGTGGACTGTCTGGTTGCTCCAGCTCTGGTCTCTCTGTAGTGGACTGTCTGGTTGCTCCAGCTCTGGTCTCTCTGTAGTGGACTGTCTGGTTGCTCCAGCTCTGGTCTCTCTGTAGTGGACTGTCTGGTTGCTCCAGCTCTGGTCTCTCTGTAGTGGACTGTCTGGTTGCTCCAGCTCTGGTCTCTCTGTAGTGGACTGTCTGGTTGCTCCAGCTCTGGTCTCTCTGTAGTGGACTGTCTGGTTGCTCCAGCTCTGGTCTCTCTGTAGTGGACTGTCTGGTTGCTCCAGCTCTGGTCTCTCTGTAGTGGACTGTCTGGTTGCTCCAGCTCTGTTCTCTCTGTAGTGGACTGTCTGGTTGCTCCAGCTCTGGTCTCTCTGTAGTGGACTGTCTGGTTGCTCCAGCTCTGGTCTCTCTGTAGTGGACTGTCTGGTTGCTCCAGCTCTGTTCTCTCTGTAGTGGACTGTCTGGTTGCTCCAGCTCTGGCCTCTCTGTAGTGGACTGTCTGGTTGCTCCAGCTCTGGTCTCTCTGTAGTGGACTGTCTGGTTGCTCCAGCTCTGGTCTCTCTGTAGTGGACTGTCTGGTTGCTCCAGCTCTGGTCTCTCTGTAGTGGACTGTCTGGTTGCTCCAGCTCTGGTCTCTCTGTAGTGGACTGTCTGGTTGCTCCAGCTCTGGCCTCTCTGTAGTGGACTGTCTGGTTGCTCCAGCTCTGGTCTCTCTGTAGTGGACTGTCTGGTTGCTCCAGCTCTGGTCTCTCTACATCAGGTTTCAGCTCTTTCATCTTTGGTCAGATACGATGGTGCTCCGCTCTAAAAATACTGTCCTTCAGGACCCTGTGTGGGAGAGATCAGATAGATGAGAGAAAGGGAGAGAGAGAGAGAGTCAGGTTCAGCCCCTAATACCCTCTTAGGCAGTTGATATGAAAAGCCAACTGACATTTACTCCTGAGGTGCTGACTTGCTGCACCCTCGACAACTACTGTGATTATTATTATTTGACCATGCTGGTCATCTATGAACACTTTAAACATCTTGGCCATGTTCTGTTATAATCTCCACCCGGCACAGCCAGAAGAGGACTGGCCACCCCACATAGCCTGGTTCCTCTCTAGGTTTCTTCCTAGGTTTTGGCCTTTCTAGGGAGTTTTTCCTAGCCACCGTGCTTCTACACCTGCATTGCTTGCTGTTTGGGGTTTTAGGCTGGGTTTCTGTACAGCATTTTGAGACATCAGCTGATGTAAGAAGGGCTTTATAAATAAATTTGATTTGATTTGATATGAAAGGGGACAATGGAGGGGTCATGGGAGGGGTCATGGGAGGGGACATGGGAGGGGACATGGGAGGGTCATTTTTATTTTATTTTTATTTCACCTTTATTTAACCAGGTAGGCTAGTTGAGAACAAGTTCTCATTTGCGACCTGGCCAAGATAAAGCATAGCAGTGTGAACAGACAACACAGAGTTACACATGGAGTAAACAATAAACAAGTCAATAACATGGTAGAAAAAAAGAGAATCTATATACAATGTGGAGGGGACATGGGAGGGGACATGGGAGGGAACATGGGAGGGGTCATGGGAGGGGACATGGGAGGGGACATGGGAGGGGACATGGGAGGGGTCATGGGAGGGGACATGGGAGGGGACATGGGAGGGATCATGGGAGGGGTCATGGGGCAGTCAACACAGTGACAGATGTCAGCCTCTGTCTTGTTCTTCCTTCAGCTGAACTGCTTCCTGCCAGGCTTCCTGCCACACAGACAGATGTCCAAGACTAGATGGCCGTATTGGATTATAATCCTCTGGAGGTTTGAGCTCTAGTTAGAACTCCTCAGAAGGAAGAAATTAGATCAAGTAAAGTTGTGGAAACGTAATGATTGGTCAGCTCATCCTCCTCTAGACCAATGATTGGCCAGCTCATCCTCCTCTAGACCGCTGATTGGCCATCTCTTCCTCCTCTAGACCACTGATTGGCCAGCTCATCCTCCTCTAGACCACTGATTGGCCAGCTCATCCTCCTCTAGACCACTGATTGGCCATCTCAGTCTCCTCGGGAGTATTACGTCATACTACATGAGGAAATAGTGAGAACGGTCTGTTTGAGATCGAAGTTTAAGTTTAATAATGGAACACTGGCCACTTTAATCATGGAACACTGGCCACTTTAATCATGGAACACTGGTCACTTTAATAATGGAACACTGGTCACTTTAATAATGGAACACTGGCCACTTTAATCATGGAACACTGGTCACTTTAATCATGGAACACTGGTCACTTTAACCATGGAACACTGGTCACTTTAATAATGGAACACTGGTCACTTTAATAATGGAACACTGGTCCCTTTAATAATGGAACACTGGACACTTTAACCATGGAACACTGGCCACTTTAATAATGGAACACTGGTCCCTTTAATAATGGAACACTGGACACTTTAATAATGGAACACTGGACACTTTAATAATGGAACACTGGTCACTTTAATAATGGAACACTGGTCACTTTAATAATGGAACACTGGTCACTTTAATCATGGAACACTGGTCACTTTAATCATGGAACACTGGTCACTTTAATAATGGAACACTGGACACTTTAATCATGGAACACTGGTCACTTTAATAATGGAACACTGGTCACTTTAATCATGGAACACTGGTCACTTTAATAATGGAACACTGGTCACTTTAATAATGGAACACTGGTCACTTTAATCATGGAACACTGGTCACTTTAATCATGGAACACTGGTCACTTTAATCATGGAACACTGGTCACTTTAATCATGGAACACTGGTCACTTTAATAATGGAACACTGGTCACTTTAATAATGGAACACTGGTCACTTTAATAATGGAACACTGGTCCCTTTAATAATGGAACACTGGTCCCTTTAATAATGGAACACTGGTCCCTTTAATAATGGAACACTGGTCCCTTTAATAATGGAACACTGGTCACTTTAATCATGGAACACTGGTCACTTTAATCATGGAACACTGGTCACTTTAATAATGGAACACTGGTCACTTTAATAATGGAACACTGGTCACTTTAATCATGGAACACTGGTCACTGGTCCAAAGTGTAATTAATAACTTCACCATGCTCAAAGGGATCTTCAATGTCTGCTTTATTCATTATTGTTACCCATCTACCAATAGGTGCCCTTCTTTACGAGGTATGGAAACCTCCCTGGTCTTTGTGGTTGAAATTCACTGCTGGACTAAGTGACCTTACAGATAATTGTATGTGTGGAGTACAGAGATGAGGTAGTCATTCAAAAATCATGTTAAACACTATTATTGTACACAGAGTCCATGGGATTTATTATGTGACTTGTTAAGCACAGTTTTACTCCTGAACGTATTTAGGTTTACCATAACAAAGGGGTTGAATACTTACTGACACAAGACAGCTTTTCTTTTTAAAATCAATTTGTAAACATTTCTACAAACATAATTCCACCTCAACGTTATGGTGAATTGCATGCAGACCAGCGACACAAAATGTATATTTAATACATGTTAAATTCAGTCTGTGACACAACAAAGTGTGGGAAATTCAAGAGGTGTGAATTCTTTCTGAAGGCACTGTGTTATACCACAGAATTATACCTACCGGAGGAGCTGTGTTATACCACAGAATTATACCTACCGGAGGAGCTGTATTATACCACAGAATTATACCTACCGGAGGAGCTGTGTTATACCACAGAATTATACCTACCGGAGGAACTGTGTTATACCACAGAATTATACCTACCGGAGGAGCTGTGTTTTACCACAGAATTATACCTACCGGAGGAGCTGTGTTTTACCACAGAATTATACCTACCGGAGGAGCTGTGTTTTACCACAGAATTATACCTACCGGAGGAGCTGTGTTTTACCACAGAATTATACCTCTTTCTCCCCTCCTCACTCTCGCTCTTTCTATCTGTCTCTCTCTCTCTCTGTCTGTCTCTCTCTCTCTCTCTCTCTCTCTCTCTCTCTCTCTCTCTCTCTCTCTCTCTCTCTCTGTCTCTCTCGCTGTCTGTCTCTTTCTCCCCTCCTCTCTCTCTCGTTCTTTCTATCTGTCTCTCTCTCTCTCTGTCTGTCTGTCTCTCTCTCTCTCTCTCTCTCTCTCTCTCTCTCTCTCTCTCTCTCTATGTCTCTCTCGCTGTCTGTCTCTTTCTCCCCTCCTCTCTCTCTCTCTCTCTCTCTATGTCTCTCTCGCTGTCTGTCTCTTTCTCCCCTCCTCTCTCTCGTTCTTTCTCTCTGTCTCTCTCTGTCTCTCTCTCTCTTCTCTCTCTCTCTCTCTCTCTCTGTCTGTCTGTCTGTCTGTCTGTCTGTCTGTCTGTCTGTCTGTCTGTCTGTCTGTCTGTCTGTGTCTGTCTGTCTGTCTGTCTGTCTGTCTGTCTGTCTGTCTGTCTGTCTGTCTGTCTGTCTGTCTGTCTGTCTGTCTGTCTCTGTCTCTGTCTCTGTCTCTGTCTCTGTCTCTGTCTCTGTCTCTGTCTCTCTCTGTCTCTCTCGCTGTCTGTCTCTCTCGCTGTCTGTCTCTCTCGCTGTCTGTCTGTCTCTTTCTTTCTCTCTCTCTGTCTCTCTCTCTGTCTCTGTCTCTGTCTCTCTCTCTGTCTCTGTCTCTCTCTCTGTCTCTCTCTGTCTCTCTCTCTTTCCCTCTCTCTTTCAATTCAATTCAATTGACTTTATTGACATGGCAAGTTATTATTACTTACATTGTCAAAGTATACATATCGAAAAATTTAAATATATATATATTTATATATAAATAAATGGTGGGACTAACAGCAATAATAATAGTAGTAGTGGACATGGGATTACCATTAATAACAGCTACAACAACAATTTTAATCAGAACAACAATACATTAAAGCAACAGTAGTAGACCAGTGTCAACATGACTGAGAAGACACATGACCTGGTACGAAAGACAAAACAAAACTAAGCTAAATGGGAAATATTATCAACATTACTTTGCATTTTTCACTGGCTGTCCCTCAGGTTGTGGCAGGAGGACACATATTTGGCTGCCAAAACTGCACATTTAGGCTTTTCACCCAATAAATATTTGATTTTTTCTTAATCTTTTATAGTTTCAAATTCTTTGTATTGAATTATAATTTTGGGAAAGAAATATGCTCTTAGGTCTGAGTATTTGTCACAGTGTAGTAGGAAATGCACTTCTGTCTCTACCTCTCCCCTGGAGCAGAGTGAGCACAGCCTGTCCTCTCTGGGCAGCCAGGTTTGTCTGTGACGACCGGTCTCTATAGCCAGACTGTGCTCACTGAGTCTGTACCTTTCTCTCTCTCTCTTTACCTCTCTCGCTCTCTCTTTCCCTTTCTCTCTCTCGCTCTCTTTCCCTCTCTCACTCTTTCTCCCTCTCTGTGTGTAGTCAGATATTAACGTCTCCATGACCCCCCATGTGTGTCTCTCTCTCTCAACACACAGATCATAGACTGGTGGGGGCCAGTTGGTACACAGGGACTGTCTGGTCATCTGAAACTTTATGGTTTTGGCAATAAGGCCCTTTATCTAGGACTTTACGGGTAGTTTCACGTGACAATGCTAACTAGCATTAGCTGGAAGTCTATGGGTATCTGTTAACATGCCAACACATATCCATAGACTTCCAGCCATTACGCATATGCTAGTTAGCATTGGCTCGTGAAACTACCTTGAACTTCCTTCATACTGGACACAGAAGCATACAAATGGTATCCACAAGTTAATCTGACTCTGGGGAAGTAAATAAAGAACCTCATTGCCAACATCCTGAAGTATCCCTTTAAGATGGCTTTGGACCTCGTTGCCAACATCCTGAAGTATCCCTTTAAGATGGTTTTGGGCCTCATTGCCAACATCCTGAAGTATCCCTTTAAGATGGCTTTGGGTCTCATTGCCAACATCCTGAAGTATCCCTTTAAGATGGCTTTGGACCTCATTGCCAACATCCTGAAGTATCCCTTTAAGATGGCTTTGGGTCTCATTGCCAAACATCCTGAAGTATCCCTTTAAGATGGCTTTGGGCCTCATTGCCAACATCCTGAAGTATCCCTTTAAGATGGCTTTGGGCCTCATTGCCAACATCCTGAAGTATCCCTTTAAGATGGCTTTGGGCCTCATTGCCAACATCCTGAAGTATCCCTTTAAGATGGCTTTGGACCTCATTGCCAACATCCTGAAGTATCCCTTTAAGATGGCTTTGGGCCTCATTGCCAAACATCCTGAAGTATCCCTTTAAGATGGCTTTGGGTCTCATTGCCAACATCCTGAAGTATCCCTTTAAGATGGCTTTGGACCTCATTGCCAACATCCTGAAGTATCCCTTTAAGATGGCTTTGGGCCTCGTTGCCAACATCCTGAAGAATGCCTTTAAGATGGCTTTGGGCCTCGTTGCCAACATCCTGAAGAATCTCTTTAAGATGGCTTTGGGCCTTGTTGCCAACATCCTGAAGAATCCCTTTAAGATGGCTTTGGGCCTTGTTGCCAAACATCATGAAGTATCCCTTTAAGATGGCTTTGGGCCTCGTTGCCAACATCCTGAAGAATCCCTTTAAGATGGCTTTGGGCCTTGTTGCCAACATCCTGAAGAATCCCTTTAAGATGGCTTTGGGCCTTGTTGCCAACATCCTGAAGAATCCCTTTAAGATGGCTTTGAATGTAATGTACATATATACATTTCACCACAACTATAATGCAATCTCACTTACAATGCAAATCAATATGGAAAAGGTAGCTAGCATGTACTGTAGGATACCTCTTCTGGTTCTATGGTAATGTGATCACAGTATAATTGAATTCCAATGAAACGTATTATAGTGTGTGTGTCTGCCTGAGGAGCAGTAGTTAAGTAGGAAGGTATTAGGCCTTCGTTCCCTATTGTTACAGACCAGATGTTCAGCCTCCCAGTCAAACTGATGATGGGTACAGAGTGACAGATTGTTAACAAATAACCTCCTCCCTCCTCTCTCTCTCCGTCTCTCTCTCTGTCTCTCTCTGTCTCTCTCTGTCTCTCTCTCTCTGTCTCTCTCTCTCTCTCTCTCTCTCTCTGTCTCTGTCTGTCTCTCTCTGTCTCTGTGTCTCTCTCTCTCTGTGTCTCTTCTCTCTCTGTCTGTCTCTCTCTCCGTCTATCTGTCTGTCTCTCCGTCTCTCTCTCTCTCTCTCTCTGTCTATTTCTCTCCGTCTCTCTCTCTCTGTCTATCTCTCTCCGTCTCTCTGTCTGTCTGTCTCTCCATCTCTCTCTCTCTGTCTGTCTCTGTCTCTCTCTCTCTGTATATCTCTCTCCGTCTCTCTGTCTGTCTCTCTCCCTCTCTCTCTCTCTCTCTCTCTCTCTCTCTCTCTCTCTCTGGCTCAGTCTCTCTCTCTCTGTATATCTCTCTCCGTCTCTCTGTCTGTCTCTCCCTCTCTCTCCCTCTTCGTCTCTCTCTCTCTCTCTCTCTCTCTCTCTCTTTCTGTCTGTCTGTCTGTCTGTCTGTCTGTCTGTCTGTCTGTCTGTCTGTCTGTCTGTCTGTCTGTCTGTCTGTCTGTCTGTCTCTCTCTCTGTCTTTCTCTCTCTCTGGCTCAGTCTCTGTCTGTCTGTCTGTCTGTCTGTCTGTCTGTCTGTCTGTCTGTCTGTCTGTCTGTCTGTCTGTCTGTCTGTCTGTCTGTCTGTCTGTCTCTCCCTCTCTCTCCCTCTTCGTCTCTCTCTCTGTCTCAGTCTCTCTCTCTGTCTCTCTCTCTATTATTAGGTAGGCCTACTGCACTGATTATCTATAGATTAGGTAAAGAGATCAATGGAACTCGACCAAAACAATGGAAATGCCATGGAAACCCACCGGGTAAAAATCCCAAGTCTCCTCATTTCCCCCCTACAGCTAAATTAGCCTGCATTTTAGGCTACTGTTTCTTTGTGTTTTCCACACTATGTTGAGGTAAAAATCAGAGTATGATGGTATGGAGGTCAACCCCAATACATGTTGATGTCATCATCACCAATCAACTGCATTGCAGTTTTAAAAAAAGACGTTGACTACCACCACTGATTTCTGTATGCTAGCTATGCTAACCAGCTTATATGAACAGGGGTTAGCATCTAGTGGTCACTTCATCTAAACCTGAAAAGGAACAACGTGTACATGTTATGTAGTGAAAAAAAGACTTTGACTACTAGAAAAATTAACATAAAATAAATCAAAACAAGAGCAACAAGGCAGGTAATGCATATACTGAACTGATTTGCAGTTAAAGAAAATGTCATTTTAGTCTGTTCCACTCAACATGTTGATAAACTTGGACAGGAAGACTGACAGTGGTTTAAGGAACCAACCAAGACATAATGCGAAATGCATTTATATATACTCACACAATGACTGAATTATGCTCTCTCTCTCTCTCTCTATCTCTCTCTCTCTCTCTCTGTGTCTCTGTCTGTCTCTCTCTGTCTCTGTGTCTCTCTCTCTCCGTGTCTCTCTCTCTCCATTGTCTCTCTCTCTCTGTCTGTCTCTCTCTCCGTCTATCTGTCTGTCTCTCCGTCTCTCTCTCTCTGTCTATCTCTCTCTCTCTCTCTCTCTGTCTATTTCTCTCCGTCTCTCTCTCTCTGTCTATCTCTCTCCGTCTCTCTCTCTGTCTATCTCTCTCCGTCTCTCTGTCTGTCTGTCTCTCTCCATCTCTCTCTCTCTGTCTGTCTCTGTCTCTCTCTCTCTGTATATCTCTCTCCGTCTCTCTGTCTGTCTCTCTCCCTCTCTCTCTCTCTCTCTCTCTCTCTCTCTCTCTCTCTCTCTCTCTCTCAATTCAATTCAATTCAATTGACTTTATTGACATGGCAAGTTCATTATTACTTACATTGTCAAAGTATACATATCGAAAAATAAAAATCTAATATATATATGTATATATATACAAAATATATATATATTTATATATAAATAAATGGTGGAACCAACAGCAATAATAATAGTAGTAGTGGACATGGGATTACCATTAACAGCAACTACAACAACAATATTAATCAGAACAACAATACATTAAAGCAACAGTAGTAGACCAGTGTCAACATGACTTGAGAAGACATATGACCTGGTATGAAAGACAAAACAAAACTAAGCTAAATGGGAAATATTATCAACATTACTTTGCATTTTTCACTGGCTGTCCCTCAGGTTGTGTCAGGAGGACACATATTTGGCTGCCAAATGATTTTGGCTTTTCACCCAATAAATATTTGATTTTTTCTTCATCTTTTATAGTTTCAAATTCTTTGTATTGAGTTATAATTTTGGGAAAGAAATATGCTCTTAGGTCTGAGTATTTGTCACAGTGTAGTAGGAAATGCACCTCTGTCTCTACCTCTCCCCTGGAGCAGAGTGAGCACAGCCTGTCCTCTCTGGGCAGCCAGGTTTGTCTGTGACGACCGGTCTCTATAGCCAGACTGTGCTCACTGAGTCTGTACCTAGTCAATGTTTTCCTCAGTTTTCTATCAGTCACAGTGGTCAGATAGTCTGCCACCATGTACTGTCTGTTTAGAGACAAATAGCATTGAAGTTTACTTTGATTTTTTGTGGTGTCTTTCCAATAGGTTATATATTTTTCTTTTTGTTTTGTGATGATTTGGTTGGGCCAGATTTTCTGAGGGCTGTCCCGAGGCTCTATGGGGTTGGTTTGGGTTGGTGAACTGAGCCTCAGAACTAGCTGGCTGAGGGGACTCTTCTCTGATTTCATCTCTTGACATTGTAGAGCTGTGTGATGGAATGTTTTGGGGTCACTTGTTTTTAGATGGTTGTAAAATTTGATGGCTCTTTTTTCTATTCGAATGAGGAGGGGGTATTGGCCCAATTCTGCCCTACATGCGTTATTTGGAGTTTTTCTTTGTACTTGCAAAACAGTCTTGCAAAACTCTGCATGCAATATTTCAATTGGATGTTTGTCCCATTTGGTAAATTCATTATTAGAGAGTGGACCCCATACTTCACTACCATATAGAGCAATTGGTTCTATAACTGATTGAAAAATTTTGAGCCAGATTCTAATTGGAATTTCAATTTTGATGTTCCTTTTAATGGCATAGAATGCTCTTCTTGCTTTGTCTCTCAGCTCATTCACAGCCATGTGAAAGCTACCTGTGTTGCTGATATTTAGTCCTAGATATGTGTAGTTTTTGGTGTGTTCTAATAGAACTGTGTCCAAATAGAATTTATATTTGTCATCCTTATTTCCCGACCTTTTTTGGAATATCATTATATTAGTTTTTTTTAGGTTAACGGTCAGAGCCCAGGTCTGACAGAACCTGTGAAGACGATCTAGGTGCTGCTGTAACCCCTCTTTAGTGGGAGACAGCAGCACCAGGTCATCTGCGTACAGCAGACACTTGATTTCAGTGTTGTGTAGGGTGATACCAGGTGCTGCCGATTCTTCTAATATTTTTGCCAATTCATTAATGTAGATGTTAAATAATGTTGGACTTATTGGGCAGCCCTGTTTCACTCCACGCCCCTGAGAGAAGAAGTCTGTTTGCTTGTTGCCAATTTTAACCGCACATTTGTTTTTAGTGTACATTGATTTAATAAAATCATATGTTTTCCCTCCAATACCACTTTCTATTAGTTTATAAAAAAGACCTTCGTGCCAAATTGAATCAAATGCTTTCTTGAAATCTACAAAACACGAGTAGATTTTGCCTTTGTTTTGGTTAACTTGTTTATCAATTAGAGTGTGGAGGGTGTAAATGTGGTCTGTTGTATGATAATTTTTTAGAAATCCAATCTGGCTTCTGCTCAGGACGTTGTGTTCGTCAAGGAAATGATGTAGTCTGCTATTTATAATACTGCAGAGAATTTTCCCCAAGTTGCTGTTAACGCAAATTCCTCTGTAATTATTTGGGTCAAATTTGTCTCCATTTTTATAGATTGGTGTGATCAATCCCTGGTTCCAAATATCGGGGAAAATACCTGCAGTGAGGATAATGTTGAAGAGTTTGAGTATAGCCAATTTGAATTTGTGGTCTGTATATTTGATCATTTCATTTAAAATACCATCAGCACCACAGGCCTTTTTGGGTTGGAGATTGCATAGTTTTTCCAATAATTCTTCTTCTGTAATTGGGGTATCCACAGGATTCTGATAGTCTTTGACTGCTAATTCAAGGATTTGTAATTTTTCTTGTATATCTTTTTGTTCTGGGCTCTTTGTTATATTGCTGTAGAGGTTTGCAAAGTGATTTCTCCACATATCCCCATTTTGGATAGCCAACTCCTCATGATGAGGTTTGTTTAATTTATTCCAATTCTCCCAGAAGTGGTTTGATTCTATGGATTCCTCAATTCCATCCAGCTGATTTCTAATGTGCTGTTCCTTTTTTGTTCTTAGGGTGCGTTTGTATTGCTTCAGTGTTTCCCCATATTGAAGGCGTATATTTTTGTTGTCTGGTTCTCTGTGTTTTTGATTAGATATATTTCTCAATGACTTTCTTAGATTTTTGCAATCATTATCAAACCATTTTTCATTATCTGTTATTTTTGGTTTGCTCTTATGCTTCTTTAGATTAGCCAAGGAGGCTAATTTGTCAAATATAAAGTTTATGTTCCTAACGGCCAAATTTACACCTTCATTGCTGAAGGAGAACGTTAAGGCTAAAAAGTTGTCCAGGAGAGATTGTATTTTTTGGCTACTAATTGCTTTTTGGTAGATGTCTGTACTGTTTGCACTCCATCTATAGGCTTGTTTAGTACCATGTAATTTATTGGGCCGTGATGCTTCATGGTTGGGTTCTGCTCTTCTCAGATACACTGTGATTTTACTGTGGTCTGAGAGAGGTGTTAGTGGGCTGACTGTGAAGGCTCTGAGAGACTCTGGGTTTAGGTCGGTGAGGAAGTAGTCTACAGTGCTGCTGCCAAGAGATGAGCTGTAGGTGTACCTACCAAAAGAGTCTCCTCTCAGCCTGCCATTGACTATGTACAGACCCAGTGTTCGACAGAGCCTCAGGAGCTGTACTCCGTTTTTGTTTTTCACTTTGTCATAGTTGTTTCTGTGGGGGTATGTGGGGAGGGAAAGGTTGTTGCTTCCTGGTAGGTGTTTATCCCCATGACTGTTAATAGTGTCTTGTTCTTCTGCTGTTCTAGCATTCAGGTCTCCACAGACCAGTACGTTGCCTTGGGCCTGAAAGTGACTAATCTCCCCCTCTAGAATGGAGAAACTCTCTTCATTGAAGTAGGGTGACTCTGAGGGGGGAATGTATGTGGCACAGAGGAAGACGTTTTTATCTGTCAAGATAGCCTCCTTGTTTATTTTTAACCAGATAAAGAATTCTCCTGTTTTGATCAATTCGATTGAATTAATTAGTTCAGATTTATACCATATTAGCATTCCCCCTGAGTCTCTGCCCTGTTTGATTCCTTTTAATTTAGTGGATGGTATGATTATCTCCCTATAACCTAGTGGACAGCCAGTGGAAACATCACCTCTGCACCATGTTTCCTGTAGTACTACAATATCAACATCATCAATTTCTTTCAGGAAGTCTGGGTTTCTGCTCTTTAGCCCAAAAGCAGAGGACTTCAATCCTTGTAAATTCCAACATGCAACGTAAAAAGACTTCATCACTTTTTTTCTTTTCTTTTCTTTACCTTTCAAAATGAGACAAACACTCACAATCCAAGAAGAACCATTAAAATAGGACTTTTCAATTAAAGTAAACTCTTATTTTGCAAATGTGATTTGTTTATAATTTAAGATAGAATTTGTGTCATGCCACTTGGGTGGATGTAGTGTGAGAATGGTGGAGTTCATGTGCTCATCTTATCATGACCCTCGGCCCATCACATGTGAGCATAGTAGACTCAGCATTTGTTTGATGTCACTCATTTGGTTGGTGGGGGCTGGGCCAGTTGCTCCTCTCACAGCCTGTGCGTAGCTCTGCCTGCTGGGCTGTGGCTCCTCCAGGTGTGGGTCTGCGGTGGGGGGCAGGGGGGTGGGAGGCCTCGTCTGGGTGGCTCTGAAGCTGGGCTGGGGTGGTCTGTGCTGCGCTGGCTGTGGTGGGCATTGAGGTTGGTGGTGCTGTGGTCGTGGCTGGGGGGTCCAGGGTGCTGGTCCGGGATGTTGTCTCGGTGATCTCGGCAGGGTGGAGATTGCTCTGCTGTTCCTGGGTGGAGAGGTCGGGCTGCGGTTTAAAGCGACGTCCTTGAGAGTCTTGGCAAGGATGGGGACTGTCTCCCTGTACAGGTGAACATGGTCATAGAGACAGTCCAGATCGAGGGTGGGATGGTGGGCCAGGTGTACATTGGGTCGCAGGGCACAGTCCCGGGAGAGGCTGGCGTTTATTCTTTGGATTGTGGCAGGGTGGAAGTCCCTCCTCTGTAGAAGGGTTGACACTATGATTCTTGTGTTGGGGAAGATTGCGGAGGCCTTCTCAATCACTCCCCGTAGTGAAGTGGCCACCCTCTCCTGCTGAGCACGCAGGTCGTTGCTTCCGGTGTGTATGATTATGTGGCTTGGCGACCCGAGATGGTTCTTATCAAGCAGCTCCATGGCACTCTGCGTTGTTGGGCACCACACCTTTCTCGTTTTGTGTCTAGGGAAAAGTTTCTTCTCCTGAACATACTTCCCATTTGAGTCCATTAACAGGACGATGTCAGCCAGTGTTTCTTCTGGACTGGGGGGGGCAGAGGGGGGGCTGGTGGGTGTTGGAGCTGGGGTGTGGCTGGTCTGTGTCGGTGCCACTGTCAGTGGGAGGCTGTTCTGTGGGTTGGGGAGGAGGGATGCAGCAGCCAGGGCTGGGGAAGTCTGGCTGGTTGAGCTGGGTTCCTCTGCTGTGTGAGGGCAGGTCATAGGGTGGTGATCTATCTGCTCCTGCAGCCTGTCCTCTGCTCTCTTTCTCTCCTGCAGCTCCTCTCTTAGTGCGGTCAGCTCCTTATTGCTGCTCTGCCTGTCTTTTTGGAGCTCTCTCACCTCCTTTGTTAGATCAGCCAGCTCTCTCTTGAGTCCGTCTCTCTCTTGCTGAACCTCTTTCAGCTGTGTTGCAAGGCTGCTGTCCTGCTCTGTCCTCACCTTGGTTAGGAGCTCCTCTAAGGTGTGGTTGTCTGGTTGCTGTTTGCTCACGCTCTCCCTGAGCAGGACCACCTCCCCCTCCAGTTTGGTGAACTCATCCCTCATGGCAGCCATGGTGGTGAGGAGGGCCTGAGCCTGCTCTGCACTGAGGGGGTCGCTCTCCTCCTGGGGCGTGTCCTCCACTATGGTGGGAAGAGAGGTGCTGGATGTGCTTGTTTGGGTGGGGAGGGTAGGGGTGAGGGTGGTGCTGGTGGAGTTTCTCTTGTGGGAGGGCATGTCACTGGTGGTGTCCTTTTCTCTCTCCGCTCTCTCCTTAATGGTCTGAAAGTCTGTTTCAAACAGCCTAATGTTACCTTGCACCATGACAGTTCCAGTCTTGTAGAGGTTGATTGTTATCATGGTGCTGTCAGGGTCGTCTGTCTCTTTGATTTTCAGCTTCCACCCATTACAGATTCCCTCTTTCTTTATGCATGGGTAGTGAGAGCAGACTGCTGAGCGCCATGCATTTGGCTGGTCAGTGAGGAAGATGAGATTACTCACGTCACCGTTTTTGTAGAGGTCTGCAAAAAGGGTTTCTGGCCTCTCCTCTAGTAGTTTCTGTTTAAAAGTTTTCCTCATTGTGTCATTTTTGGCCTTTTTTGGGTAGAGAATGGATTCAGCGCTGAGGGGGAGTGGGGACATGGTGTCTGTGCGCTCTGCTACTACCGCTACTGCTGCGCTGTTCTGCTGCCCCGTTGCCATGGCAACCGATTTGTTTGTCTGCTGTTCGCGCTACTTTAGTTCAAAAAACAGCAAAAAGAGTGAAAAATCCTCACACAAAAAACTGAAGATATGTTTACAGTTAGTCCGTGCTCCTTTTTGGTTTACTCACTCAGTTTGGTCGTTTGATGTAGTTGTATTAACTGCCCTTGCTAGGTTTGTTCTAGCTCGTTTCTTCTGGCTAGCTTGTTTGTCTGCTGGCTAGGTCTTTGATGTGTAGCTAGCTAGCTAGACTCAAAACTTCTTAACTTGAGGCGCAAAGTTATTTTTTTTTTTCTATTCTGAATGAATAGAGTTGTTGTTCATTACTTCTTGTCTGGAATTCTTCTTCGATTAGAGTGTTTATCTCATTCTAAAAACCAAAAAAAAATCAAATATATCAGGAGCTCATGTTGAGCATGACTCCCTCTCTCTCTCTCTCTCTCTCTGGCTCAGTCTCTCTCTCTCTGTCTGTCTCTCACTGTCTCTCCCTCTCTCTCCCTCTTCGTCTCTCTCTCTCTTTCTCTCTCTCTCTCTCTCTGTCTGTCTGTCTGTCTGTCTGGCTGTCTGTCTGTCTGTCTGTCTGTCTGTCTGTCTCTCCCTCTCTCTCCCTCTTCGTCTCTCTCTCTGTCTCAGTCTCTCTCTCTGTCTCTCTCTCTATTATTAGGTAGGCCTACTGCACTGATTATCTATAGATTAGGTAAAGAGATCAATGGAACTCGACCAAAACAATGGAAATGCCATGGAAACCCACCGGGTAAAAATCCCAAGTCTCCTCATTTCCCCCCTACAGCTAAATTAGCCTGCATTTTAGGCTACTGTTTCTTTGTGTTTTCCACACTATGTTGAGGTAAAAATCAGAGTATGATGGTATGGAGGTCAACCCCAATACATGTTGATGTCATCATCACCAATCAACTGCATTGCAGTTTTAAAAAAAGACGTTGACTACCACCACTGATTTCTGTATGCTAGCTATGCTAACCAGCTTATATGAACAGGGGTTAGCATCTAGTGGTCACTTCATCTAAACCTGAAAAGGAACAACGTGTACATGTTATGTAGTGAAAAAAAGACTTTGACTACTAGATTTTTTTCATGTGTGCCAATGACAGCATCTATCTTCTATCCCCCCCACGGTCTGCATTCCATTGACCTCGTTACAGCATCTATCTTCTATCCCCCCTCGGTCTGCGTTCCATTGACCTCTTTACTGCATCTATCTTCTATCCCCCACGGTCTGTGTTCCATTGACCTCTTTACTGCATCTATCTTCTATCCCCCTCGGTCTGTGTTCCATTGACCTCGTTACTGCGTCTATCTTCTATCCCCCTCGGTCTGCGTTCCATTGACCTCGTTACTGCGTCTATCTTCTATCCCCCTCGGTCTGCGTTCCATTGACCTCGTTACTGCAACTATCTTCTATCCCCCTCGGTCTGCGTTCCATTGACCTCGTTACTGCGTCTATCTTCTATCCCCCACGGTCTGCGTTCCATTGACCTCGTTACTGCATCTATCTTCTATCCCCCTCGGTCTGCGTTCCATTGACCTCGTTACTGCATCTATCTTCTATCCCCCTCGGTCTGCGTTCCATTGACCTCGTTACTGCGTCTATCTTCTATCCCCCACGGTCTGCGTTCCATTGACCTCGTTACTGCGTCTATCTTCTATCCCCCACGGTCTGCGTTCCATTGACCTCGTTACTGCATCTATCTTCTATCCCCCTCGGTCTGCGTTCCATTGACCTCGTTACTGCATCTATCTTCTATCCCCCTCGGTCTGCGTTCCATTGACCTCGTTACTGCGTCTATCTTCTATCCCCCACGGTCTGCATTCCATTGACCTCTTTACTGCGTCTATCTTCTATCCCCCACGGTCTGTGTTCCATTGACCTCTTTACTGCATCTATCTTCTATCCCCCTCGGTCTGTGTTCCATTGACCTCGTTACTGCGTCTATCTTCTATCCCCCTCGGTCTGTGTTCCATTGACCTCGTTACTGCATCTATCTTCTATCCCCCTCGGTCTGCGTTCCATTGACCTCGTTACTGCATCTATCTTCTATCCCCCTCGGTCTGCGTTCCATTGACCTCGTTACTGCGTCTATCTTCTATCCCCCTCGGTCTGCGTTCCATTGACCTCTTTACTGCATCTATCTTCTATCCCCCTCGGTCTGCGTTCCATTGACCTTGTTACTGCATCTATCTTCTATCCCCCTCGGTCTGCGTTCCATTGACCTCTTTACTGCGTCTATCTTCTATCCCCCACGGTCTGCGTTCCATTGACCTCTTTACTGCATCTATCTTCTATCCCCCACGGTCGTTACTGCGTCTATCCCTAGATATGCTGTGTGTCCAGACTATTGGCATTACATAGAGATTAGTTTCCCCCATTAGTTGTCTTTCTTGATAACGATGTGAAGTTGCGTTCAGATCATATGAGAGGTTGGTAGCTTAGCGGTTAAGAGCGTAGGACCAGTGAACCGACGGCTGCTGGTTCGTATCCCTGAGCCGACTAGGCACTTAAACCTAATTGCTCCTTTGAGTCGCTCTGGATAAGAGCGTCTGCTAAAATTGTTTTGGTTGTAACATTTTCAGGTCATTTCAGGATATTTTCTGTATTTTTGCCATGCTCTTTCAGCATGTTTTTTCCTCCAGTTTCCGCACCATTTTATTGTGCTAAAATTATTGAAGCGGATAAAGGGACGGAGACTATATATATATATATAATTTGTTGAAGTGGCTAAAGGGACGGTGACTGTCTTTATATAAATTGTTGAAGCGGGTAAAGGGAAAGTGACTGTCTTTATATAAATTGTTGAAGCGGGTAAAGGGAAGGTGACTGTCTTTATATAAATTGTTGAAGCGGGTAAAGGGAAGGTGACTGTCTTTATATAAATTGTTGAAACGGGTAAAGGGAAGGTGACTGTCTTTATATAAATTGTTGAAACGGGTAAAGGGAAGGTGACTGTCTTTATATAAATTGTTGAAACGGGCAAAGGAAAGGTGACTGTCTTTATATAAATTGTTGAAACGGGTAAAGGGAAGGTGACTGTCTTTATATAAATTGTTGAAACGGGTAAAGGAAAGGTGACTGTCTTTATATAAATTGTTGAAACGGGTAAAGGGAAGGTGACTGTCTTTATATAAATTGTTGAAACGGGTAAAGGGAAGGTGACTGTCTTTATATAAAGAGTTGAAACGGGTAAAGGGAAGGTGACTGTATTTTTATAAATCGTTGAAGCGGGTAAAGGGAAGGTGACTGTCTTTATATAAATTGTTGAAACGGGTAAAGGGAAGGTGACTGTCTTTATATAAATCGTTGAAGCGGGTAAAGGGAAGGTCACTGTCTTTATATAAATTGTTGAAGCGGGTAAAGGGAAGGTGACTGTCTTTATATAAATTGTTGAAGCGGGTAAAGGGAAGGTGACTGTCTTTATATAAATTGTTGAAGCGGGTAAAGGGAAGGTGACTGTCTTTATATAAATTGTTGAAGCGGGTAAATGGACAATGACTGTCTTTATATAAAGAGTTGAAGCGGGTAAAGGGAAGGTGACTGTATTTTTTATAAATTGTTGAAGCGGGTAAAGGGAAGGTGACTGTTTCAGATGTTTTTACTTTTGCTTAGCGTCTAGTCCTCACCGCGTTCAGGCAAGAGGGTGGTTAAAGATGGCTGCCACATGTAGTTTCTTACTGCGGTTTGGCCTCTCCTTCTGTGCAGTCTGTGGACGGAGAGAGAGAAGACAGTCACCTTCTCTGGGAGAGTAGACACGCTGTAGCTGTCTACGTAAATCCTTCAGCCTGCACCCTTGTGCCGCTCAGTTGGTTTAGGGAATGCTTTGCAGGTGTGCTGATTAGTAATCCTGCACAGACGTTTTGGCTGAGCAGCGCTGTGGCGATGTCTTCGGCTGGCCTGGTGCAGAACTGAGTTCCACTGTACACGGTGCTGAACTGAGTTCCACTGTACACGGTGCAGAACTGAGTTCCACTGTACACGGTGCTGAACTGAGTGCCACTGTACACGGTGCTGAACTGAGTTCCACTGTACACGGTGCTGAACTGAGTAAGGTGCAGAACTGAGTTCCACTGTCCACGGTGCTGAACTGAGTTCCACTGTACACGGTGCTGAACTGAGTTCCACTGTACACGGTGTTGAACTGAGTTCCACTGTACACGGTGCTGAACTGAGTTCCACTGTACACGGTGCAGAACTGAGTTCCACTGTACACAGTGCTGAACTGAGTTCCACTGTACACGGTGCTGAACTGAGTACCACTGTACACGGTGCTGAACTGGGTTCCACTGGCCTGGTGCAGAACTGAGTACCACTGTACACGGTGCTGAACTGGGTTCCACTGGCCTGGTGCAGAACTGAGTTCCACTGTACACGGTGCTGAACTGAGTTCCACTGTACACGGTGCTGAACTGAGTTCCACTGTACACGGTGCTGAACTGAGTTCCACTGTACACGGTGCAGAACTGAGTTCCACTGTACACGGTGCAGAACTGAGTTCCACTGTACACGGTGCAGAACTGAGTTCCACTGTACACGGTGCTGAACTGAGTTCCACTGTACACGGTGCTGAACTGGGTTCCACTGTACACGGTGCAGAACTGAGTTCCACTGTCCACGGTGCTGAACTGGAAGTCCTTCATCCACAGCTGTCCCCATGCCTCTCACAGTGCCACAGTGTTGTAGTGGTCAAAGCGAAGGTCACTGTCAGATACACACTGGAGTGGCTGTCTCTAGGATACACACTGGAGGGGCTGTCTCTAGGATACACACTGGAGGGGCTGTCTCTGGGATACACACTGGAGGGGCTGTCTCTAGGATACACACTGGAGGGGCTGTCTCTAGGATACACACTGGAGGGGCTGTCTCTAGGATACACACTGGAGGGGCTGCTCTAGGATACACACTGGAGGGGCTGTCTCTAGGATACACACTGGAGGGGCTGTCTCTAGGATACACACTGGAGGGGCTGTCTCTAAGATACACACTGGAGGGGCTGTCTCTGGGATACACACTGGAGGGGCTGTCTCTAGGATACACACTGGAGGGGCTGTCTCTGGGATACACACTGGAGGGGCTGTCTCTGGGATACACACTGGAGGGGCTGTCTCTAAGATACACACTGGAGGGGCTGTCTCTAGGATACACACTGGAGGGGCTGTCTCTAAGATACACACTGGAGGGGCTGTCTCTAGGATACACACTGGAGGGGCTGTCTCTAGGATACACACTGGAGGGGCTGTCTCTAGGATACACACTGGAGGGGCTGTCTCTAGGATACACACTGGAGGGGCTGTCTCTAGGATACACACTGGAGGGGCTGTCTCTGGGATACACACTGGAGGGGCTGTCTCTAGGATACACACTGGAGGGGCTGCTCTAGGATACACACTGGAGGGGCTGTCTCTAGGATACACACTGGAGGGGCTGTCTCTAGGATACACACTGGAGGGGCTGTCTCTAAGATACACACTGGAGGGGCTGTCTCTGGGATACACACTGGAGGGGCTGTCTCTAGGATACACACTGGAGGGGCTGTCTCTGGGATACACACTCTGGCAACCAGTATACGGAACAGGCTGCTATTACAGACAGATGTAAACTGAGACTTTTATCTCGCTCAACAACTTTAAAAATCTGCTATCCGAGCAGCTAACCGATCGCTGCAGCTGTACATAGTCCATCTGTAAACTACCCACCCAATTTACCTACCTCACCCCCCATACTGCTTTTATTTATTTACTTTTCTGCTCTTTTGCACACTAGTATCTCTTCTTGCACATGATCATCTGATGATTTATCACTCCAGTGTTAATCTGCTAAATTGTAATTATTCGATTTATTGCCTACCTCATGCCTTTTGCACACATTGTATATAGATTCTCTTTTTTTTCTACCATGTTATTGACTTGTTTATTGTTTACTCCATGTGTAACTCTGTGTTGTCTGTTCACACTGCTATGCTTTATCTTGGCCAGGTCGCAGTTGCAAATGAGAACTTGTTCTCAACTAGCCTACCTGGTTAAATAAAGGTGAAAAAAAATAAAAAATAAAATAAAAAACCTCCTGTGTCGTTTGTGTTGTACAGTCACCAGAACCTTAACAAGCATCCTGTAGTATCGTAGGTGGTAGTCTCTATACAGTCACCAGAACCTTAACAAGCATCCTGTAGTACCGTAGGTGGTAGTCTCTATACAGTCACCATCACTTTAATTTAGAGGCTAGGGCGACGGACGCTAACAGGGCTAGCACTGAAAGACAGCATCGCTTTAATTTAGAGGCTAGGGCGACGGACGCTAACAGGGCTAGCACTGAAAGACAGCATCGCTTTAATTTAGAGGCTAGGGCGACGGACGCTAACAGGGCTAGCACTGAAAGACCCCATCCCTTTAATTTAGAGGCTAGAGCGACGGGCGCTGACAGGGCTAGCACTGAAAGACCGCATCCCTTTAATTTAGAGACTAGGGCGACGGGCGCTAACGGGGCTAGCACTGAAAGACAGGATCCCTTTAATTTAGAGACTAGGGCGACGGGCGCTAACAGGGCTAGCACTGAAAGACCCACATCCCTTTAATTCAGAGGCTAGAGCGACGGGCCGTGACAGGGCTAGCATTGAAAGACAGCATCCCTTTAATTTAGAGGCTAGGGCGACGGGCGCTAACAGGGCTAGCACTGAAAGACAGCATCCCTTTAATTTAGAGGCTAGGGCGACGGGCGTTAACAGTGCTAGCACTGAAAGACAGGATCCATTAAGGTCTCCTTTCGATGATAAAGCACAGATCACTCTGGTGGTGGTCCCTGGCTCCTCAGTCAGACATGTGAGAGACTGTAATCTCTATCTCCCTGTATAAAAGGAACCGGGGCCCTGAAGTTATCCACAATGCCTTTCTTCAAAAGCATCCACTATCTGCGCTAGACAAAGGAGAGGAGAGTGAGGGATGGAGGGAGGAGAGGGGAGTGAGGGAGGTAGAGAGAGAGCGAGGGAGAGGAGAGAGGAGAGAGAGGGAGAGAGGAGAGCGAGGAGAGAAATCTATTATTTTCTTTTTTTTCAGTCTGTCGTTCTCTTTACACTGGAATGACTAGGAGCTAGCTGCACTCGGCTGTTAGCTGTTTGTTTCCAAAATAGCCCTCCCTTTGTGAGCTTCGCTCTCTATCTTCTGACAGCTGCTTTCTAGACAGTTAGAAGCGTCACAGCTCATCGTTAAGAAAGAAACCATCCTCCTGTCAGACCATTAACCTGAAAACCTAAGGTTGGGGTCATACTGACGTTGGACTGAAATTACACTTAATATATTAGCCCTGCTAGTAGGACGATAGAATCCAGACAGTGATTTGTATTTTTTTTTTTTTTTTTTTTGTGTACCTGCCTATAGGGTGGCATTTGGGAAGTAGACTTTAAAAAGATGCAGATTTTCTTTCATGTTGTTAAGACTTTAATGTTCACAGTGATCTGCATGACGTGACTTGGCATTACTGTGAATATAAAGCAATCTGAGGAAAAGTGAGATCTTTAAAACGGTAGGTGTGTGTCTGTGTGTGTGCGTGCGTGCGTGCGTCCGTGCGTGCGTGCGGTGCGTGCGTGCGTGTGTGTGTGTGTGTGCGTGTGTGTGTGTTGGGGATGTAACAATTTACTGATGCGCACCGGTCCCCGATTTGAAATGTTTTAAGATACAAGTGCATCTGTCCGCAGACTCCAAACCCAAATGTAGCATCGGTCAGACAATCTATTCAAATCACTGTTAAAAAAATTTAAGAATTTTGCTCATTACGTTCTTTCTACCTTCTGAAAATATCTAATCTTTTGTGACAGCTGAGACGTCCTCTCCTTCAGTGGCGAACTGCATGAAACTGTGCTGACAGTCATTGATCTACCAGTCATTGATCTACCAGTCATTGATGCAGGCATATCAGTAGCCTAGTCCCAGTTAGCAATGAGCACTCGGGAGGCCGGCGTCCCTCCTCTTCAATCAGTGTAGATGACGGGGAGGAGACGGGTTAAAGAAGGATTGTTAAGCCTTGAGACAATTGAGACATGGATTGTGTGTGTGTGCCATTCAGAGGTTGAATGGGCAAGACAACAGATTTAAGTGCCTTTGAACAGGGTATGGTAGTAGGTGCCAGGTGAACCCGGTTTGAGTCAAGAACTGCAACGCTAATGGGTTTTTCCACGCTCAACAGTTTCCCGTGTGTATCAAGAATGGTCCACCACCTAAAGGACATCCAGCCAACTTGAGTCAATATGAGCCGGAAATGCTACAGACAACTTGTGAAGTCCACGCCCCGATATAATTGAGGCTGTTCTGAACGCAAAAGGGGTTGCAACTCACCTGGTCAGTCTATGTCATGTGTTACGTACGCCTCTGAGAAGAGGGAACGCAACTCCCTGCTGCAACTCAACTCTCTGTGAAGTGCAAGAGGTATGGACTGTAGGCGTGAGTAAGGACGACAAAGGCAGATTTTACCGTTACTAGGATTTATTTCCTTACGGTAATATGGGGAAAAGGGGCTGGACGGAACCAAAGCAAAGAAAGTAAATATCAAAACTTCCCCCTTTCCTATCTAACCTGCCTACCCACTACTTACCTATCTTAGCACCACCTGGTGCCCTAACCAAAATACAGGGGGTGGTCCGCCCAGGTCTTACCTAGTGTGCCTAGACAATGAATATACTACGGGTATATGTATGCCCGCGGGCCTCTTGCCTAAGCACTCCCAAAGTGCCTTCTCCTTCCCCCCTGGGAACAAATGAAACAGAACAATTACTAACAATTTCACAAACACATGGAAAGTGCAGGTGTTCTTAATGTTTTGTATACTCCATGTATACAAGGTAGAGTTGATCATTTCATAACGAGGACAGAGTTGTGCTGTGTATTCATTGGCTATGTCATATTGCAAATGATAAATAATGATTCATTACTAGCTCAAACACTTCATCTGCACAAATTACTAGTTAATTCGTGTGGGATGGTGATTTCAGAACCAAAGTGGGGGGACAAAATACAAAGGCTATTTGCCCAAAAATCTGATAGTGGTAGTAGGGTGGTAGATGTCTAGTCTCCTTTATGGCTCTAATATGATAGTGGGGTGGTAGATTTCTCCTTTATGGCTTTAATCTGATAGTGGTATTGGGGTGGTAGATGTCTAGTCTCCTTTATGGCTCTAATCTGATAGTGGTAGTGGGGTGGTAGATGTCTAGTCTTCTTTATGGCTCTAATCTGATAGTGGTAGTGGGGTGGTAGATGTCTAGTCTCCTTTATGGTTCTAATCTGATTGTGGTAGTGGGGTGGTAGATGTCTAGTCTTCTTTATGGCTCTAATCTGATAGTGGTAGTGGGGTGGTAGATTTCTCCTTTATGGCTTTAATCTGATAGTGGTATTGGGGTGGTAGATGTCTAGTCTCCTTTTTGGCTCTAATCTGATAGTGGTCGATGTCTAGTCTCCTTTATGGCTCTAATCTGATAGTGGTAGTGGGGTGGTAGATGTCTATTCTCCTTTATGGTTCTAATCTGATTGTGGTAGTGGGGTGGTAGATGTCTAGTCTTCTTTATGGCTCTAATCTGATAGTGGTAGTGGGGTGGTAGATGTCTAGTCTCCTTTTTGGCTCTAATCTGATAGTGGTCGATGTCTAGTCTCCTTTATGGCTCTAATCTGATAGTGGTAGTGGGGTGGTAGATGTCTAGTCTCCTTTATGGTTCTAATCTGATTGTGGTAGTGGGGTGGTAGATGTCTAGTCTTCTTTATGGCTCTAATCTGATAGTGGTAGTGGGGTGGTATATGTCTAGTCTCCTTTATGGCTCTAATCTGATAGTGGTAGTGGGGTGGTAGATGTCTAGTCTCCTTTATGGCTCTAATCTGATAGTGGTCGTGGGGTGGTAGATGTCTAGTCTCCTTTATGGCTCTAATCTGATAGTGGGGTGGTAGATGTCTAGTCTCGTTTATGGCTCTAATCTGATAGTAGTAGTGATGTGGTAGATGTCTAGTCTCCCTTATGGCTCTAATCTGATAGTGGTAGTGGGGTGGTAGATGTCTAGTCTCCTTTTTGGCTCTAATCTGATAGTGGTAGTGGGGTGGTATATGTCTAGTCTCCTTTATGGCTCTAATCTGATAGTGGGGTGGTAGATGTCTCGTTTATGGCTCTAATCTGATAGTAGTAGTGATGTGGTAGATGTCTAGTCTCCCTTATGGCTCTAATCTGATAGTGGTAGTGGGGTGGTAGATTTCTCCTTTATGGTTCTAATCTGATAGTGGTAGTGGGGTGGTAGATGTCTAGTCTTCCTTATGGCTCTAATCTGATAGTGGTAGTGGGGTGATAGATGTCTAGTCTCCTTTATGGCTCTAATCTGATAGTGGTAGTGGGGTGATAGATGTCTAGTCTCCTTTATGGCTCTAATCTGATAGTGGTAGATGTCTAGTCTCCTTTATGGCTCTAATCTGATAGTGGTAGTGGGGTGGTAGATGTCTAGTCTCCTTTATGGCTCTAATCTGATAGTGGTAGTGGGGTGATAGATGTCTAGTCTCCTTTATGGCTCTAATCTGATAGTGGTAGATGTCTAGTCTCCTTTATGGCTCTAATCTGATAGTGGTAGTGGGGTGGTAGATGTCTAGTCTCCTTTATGGCTCTAATCTGATAGTGGTAGTGGGGTGATAGATGTCTAGTCTCCCTTATGGCTCTAATCTGATAGTGGTAGTGGGGTGATAGATGTCTAGTCTCCTTTATGGCTCTAATCTGATAGTGGTAGTGGGGTGATAGATGTCTAGTCTCCTTTATGGCTCTAATCTGATAGTGGTAGTGGGGTTGTAGATGTCTAGTCTCGTTTATGGCTCTAATCTGATAGTAGTAGTGATGTGGTAGATGTCTAGTCTCCCTTATGGCTCTAATCTGATAGTGGTAGTGGGGTGGTAGATTTCTCCTTTATGGTTCTAATCTGATAGTGGTAGTGGGGTGGTAGATGTCTAGTCTTCCTTATGGCTCTAATCTGATAGTGGTAGTGGGGTGATAGATGTCTAGTCTCCTTTATGGCTCTAATCTGATAGTGGTAGTGGGGTGATAGATGTCTAGTCTCCTTTATGGCTCTAATCTGATAGTGGTAGATGTCTAGTCTCCTTTATGGCTCTAATCTGATAGTGGTAGTGGGGTGGTAGATGTCTAGTCTCCTTTATGGCTCTAATCTGATAGTGGTAGTGGGGTGATAGATGTCTAGTCTCCTTTATGGCTCTAATCTGATAGTGGTAGATGTCTAGTCTCCTTTATGGCTCTAATCTGATAGTGGTAGTGGGGTGGTAGATGTCTAGTCTCCTTTATGGCTCTAATCTGATAGTGGTAGTGGGGTGATAGATGTCTAGTCTCCTTTATGGCTCTAATCTGATAGTGGTAGATGTCTAGTCTCCTTTATGGCTCTAATCTGATAGTGGTAGTGGGGTGGTAGATGTCTAGTCTCCTTTATGGCTCTAATCTGATAGTGGTAGTGGGGTGATAGATGTCTAGTCTCCTTTATGGCTCTAATCTGATAGTGGTAGATGTCTAGTCTCCTTTATGGCTCTAATCTGATAGTGGGGTGGTAGATGTCTAGTCTCGTTTATGGCTCTAATCTGATAGTAGTAGTGATGTGGTAGATGTCTAGTCTCCCTTATGGCTCTAATCTGATAGTGGTAGTGGGGTGGTAGATTTCTCCTTTATGGTTCTAATCTGATAGTGGTAGTGGGGTGGTAGATGTCTAGTCTTCCTTATGGCTCTAATCTGATAGTGGTAGTGGGGTGATAGATGTCTAGTCTCCTTTATGGCTCTAATCTGATAGTGGTAGTGGGGTGATAGATGTCTAGTCTCCTTTTTGGCTCTAATCTGATAGTGGTAGATGTCTAGTCTCCTTTATGGCTCTAATCTGATAGTGGTAGTGGGGTTGTAGATGTCTAGTCTCCTTTATGGCTCTAATCTGATAGTGGTAGTGGGGTGATAGATGTCTAGTCTCCTTTATGGCTCTAATCTGATAGTGGTAGATGTCTAGTCTCCTTTATGGCTCTAATCTGATAGTGGTAGTGGGGTGGTAGATGTCTAGTCTCCTTTATGGCTCTAATCTGATAGTGGTAGTGGGGTGGTATATGTCTAGTCTCCTTTATGGCTCTAATCTGATAGTGGTAGTGGGGTGGTAGATGTCTAGTCTCCTTTTTGGCTCTAATCTGATAGTGGTCGATGTCTAGTCTCCTTTATGGCTCTAATCTGATAGTGGGGTGGTAGATGTCTAGTCTCGTTTATGGCTCTAATCTGATAGTAGTAGTGATGTGGTAGATGTCTAGTCTCCCTTATGGCTCTAATCTGATAGTGGTAGTGGGGTGGTAGATTTCTCCTTTATGGTTCTAATCTGATAGTGGTAGTGGGGTGGTAGATGTCTAGTCTTCCTTATGGCTCTAATCTGATAGTGGTAGTGGGGTGATAGATGTCTAGTCTCCTTTATGGCTCTAATCTGATAGTGGTAGTGGGGTGATAGATGTCTAGTCTCCTTTTTGGCTCTAATCTGATAGTGGTAGATGTCTAGTCTCCTTTATGGCTCTAATCTGATAGTGGTAGTGGGGTTGTAGATGTCTAGTCTCCTTTATGGCTCTAATCTGATAGTGGTAGTGGGGTGATAGATGTCTAGTCTCCTTTATGGCTCTAATCTGATAGTGGTAGATGTCTAGTCTCCTTTATGGCTCTAATCTGATAGTGGTAGTGGGGTGGTAGATGTCTAGTCTCCTTTATGGCTCTAATCTGATAGTGGTAGTGGGGTGGTATATGTCTAGTCTCCTTTATGGCTCTAATCTGATAGTGGTAGTGGGGTGGTAGATGTCTAGTCTCCTTTTTGGCTCTAATCTGATAGTGGTCGATGTCTAGTCTCCTTTATGGCTCTAATCTGATAGTGGTAGTGGGGTGGTAGATGTCTAGTCTCCTTTATGGCTCTAATCTGATAGTGGTAGTGGGGTGATAGATGTCTAGTCTCCCTTATGGCTCTAATCTGATAGTGGTAGTGGGGTGGTAGATGTCTAGTCTCATTTTTGGCTCTAATCTGATAGTGGTAGTGGGGTGGTATATGTCTAGTCTCCTTTATGGCTCTAATCTGATAGTGGTAGTGGGGTGGTAGATGTCTAGTCTCCTTTATGGCTCTAATCTGATAGTGGTCGTGGGGTGGTAGATGTCTAGTCTCCTTTATGGCTCTAATCTGATAGTGGGGTGGTAGATGTCTAGTCTCGTTTATGGCTCTAATCTGATAGTAGTAGTGATGTGGTAGATGTCTAGTCTCCCTTATGGCTCTAATCTGATAGTGGTAGTGGGGTGGTAGATTTCTCCTTTATGGTTCTAATCTGATAGTGGTAGTGGGGTGGTAGATGTCTAGTCTTCCTTATGGCTCTAATCTGATAGTGGTAGTGGGGTGATAGATGTCTAGTCTCCTTTATGGCTCTAATCTGATAGTGGTAGTGGGGTGATAGATGTCTAGTCTCCTTTATGGCTCTAATCTGATAGTGGCTCTAATCTGATAGTGGTAGTGGGGTGGTAGATGTCTAGTCTCCTTTATGGCTCTAATCTGATAGTGGTAGTGGGGTGGTATATGTCTAGTCTCCTTTATGGCTCTAATCTGATAGTGGTAGTGGGGTGGTAGATGTCTAGTCTCCTTTATGGCTCTAATCTGATAGTGGTAGTGGGGTGGTATATGTCTAGTCTCCTTTATGGCTCTAATCTGATAGTGGTAGTGGGGTGGTAGATGTCTAGTGGCTCTAATCGATGTCTAGTCTCCTTTATGGCTCTAATCTGATAGTGGTAGTGGGGTGGTAGATGTCTAGTCTCCTTTATGGCTCTAATCTGATAGTGGTAGTGGGGTGATAGATGTCTAGTCTCCCTTATGGCTCTAATCTGATAGTGGTAGTGGGGTGGTAGATGTCTAGTCTCATTTATGGCTCTAATCTGATAGTGGTAGTGGGGTGGTATATGTCTAGTCTCCTTTATGGCTCTAATCTGATAGTGGTAGTGGGGTGGTAGATGTCTAGTCTCCTTTATGGCTCTAATCTGATAGTGGTCGTGGGGTGGTAGATGTCTAGTCTCCTTTATGGCTCTAATCTGATAGTGGGGTGGTAGATGTCTAGTCTCGTTTATGGCTCTAATCTGATAGTAGTAGTGATGTGGTAGATGTCTAGTCTCCCTTATGGCTCTAATCTGATAGTGGTAGTGGGGTGGTAGATTTCTCCTTTATGGTTCTAATCTGATAGTGGTAGTGGGGTGGTAGATGTCTAGTCTTCCTTATGGCTCTAATCTGATAGTGGTAGTGGGGTGATAGATGTCTAGTCTCCTTTATGGCTCTAATCTGATAGTGGTAGTGGGGTGATAGATGTCTAGTCTCCTTTATGGCTCTAATCTGATAGTGGTAGATGTCTAGTCTCCTTTATGGCTCTAAGATGATAGTGGTAGTGGGGTGGTAGATGTCTAGTCTCCTTTATGGCTCTAATCTGATAGTGGTAGTGGGGTGATAGATGTCTAGTCTCCTTTATGGCTCTAATCTGATAGTGGTAGATGTCTAGTCTCCTTTATGGCTCTAATCTGATAGTGGTAGTGGGGTGGTAGATGTCTAGTCTCCTTTATGGCTCTAATCTGATAGTGGTAGTGGGGTGGTAGATGTCTAGTCTCCTTTTTGGCTCTAATCTGATAGTGGTCGATGTCTAGTCTCCTTTATGGCTCTAATCTGATAGTGGTAGTGGGGTGGTAGATGTCTAGTCTCCTTTATGGCTCTAATCTGATAGTGGTAGTGGGGTGATAGATGTCTAGTCTCCCTTATGGCTCTAATCTGATAGTGGTAGTGGGGTGGTAGATGTCTAGTCTCATTTTTGGCTCTAATCTGATAGTGGTAGTGGGGTGGTATATGTCTAGTCTCCTTTATGGCTCTAATCTGATAGTGGTAGTGGGGTGGTAGATGTCTAGTCTCCTTTATGGCTCTAATCTGATAGTGGTCGTGGGGTGGTAGATGTCTAGTCTCCTTTATGGCTCTAATCTGATAGTGGGGTGGTAGATGTCTAGTCTCGTTTATGGCTCTAATCTGATAGTAGTAGTGATGTGGTAGATGTCTAGTCTCCCTTATGGCTCTAATCTGGTAGTGGTAGTGGGGTGGTAGATGTCTAGTCTCCTTTTTGGCTCTAATCTGATAGTGGTAGTGGGGTGGTATATGTCTAGTCTCCTTTATGGCTCTAATCTGATAGTGGTAGTGGGGTGGTAGATGTCTAGTCTCCTTTATGGCTCTAATCTGATAGTGGGGTGGTAGATGTCTAGTCTCCTTTATGGCTCTAATCTGATAGTTGTAGTGATGTGGTAGATGTCTAGTCTCCCTTATGGCTCTAATCTGATAGTGGTAGTGGGGTGGTAGATTTCTCCTTTATGGTTCTAATCTGATAGTGGTAGTGGGGTGGTAGATGTCTAGTCTCCCTTATGGCTCTAATCTGATAGTGGTAGTGGGGTGGTAGATTTCTCCTTTATGGTTCTAATCTGATAGTGGTAGTGGGGTGGTAGATGTCTAGTCTCCTTTATGGCTCTAATCTGATAGTGGTAGTGGGGTGATAGATGTCTAGTCTCCCTTATGGCTCTAATCTGATAGTGGTAGTGGGGTGATAGATGTCTAGTCTCCCTTATGGCTCTAATCTGATAGTGGTAGTCGGGTGATAGATGTCTAGTCTCCTTTATGGCTCTAATCTGATAGTGGTAGTGGGGTGATAG